>NC_141602.1:43647173-43806391 GCF_047967505.1 Dipteris shenzhenensis | reverse complement strand
TCCGAAAAAGTTGAAGACTGGTACAAAGCAAGCGAAAGCTGTTGAAAATGAGAAATGCAAAACTCCTAACATTTCAATTGTGTTCATAAACACCAAGAAAGAACAACAGGTAGAGGGGCATGCCTCGTGTGGAAAAGAAGACAATGAACAACTATTCGATGGAAGTCGGTTGGAAGATGACAACTCCTTGGAGGATGTTGGGGATCAAGAATACGACGAGGATGAAATGTTGGACAAAGTAAAAAAGCAGCAGGCAATGGCACAGGGGGACCTGAAAGTTGCAGAGAAGAGAGGTAGGACTATTTTTTTTTCCTATGTGGCCAAAAGAGGGTATTTATTTTTATAAGTTCCTGTTTCATCTATCTCATTTATTCCTGTTTTATATATTGCATCTATTCATGTATTACATATTGTTCAACAAATGAAAGTTTGTCAGTTAAGGAAGCTCTTACTAAGATGGAGCGCCACATACAACACAAGAAGAAATCTTATGTGCGGTCATTGTACAGAAGCAAGAATATAGAGGAAAAGGAGGGTATGTATTTTTTTGTGAAGATGCACATTTACAGTCTTCTGTATACAGCACCTCAAATGCATTTCTGATCTGACTTTGTTTCGTTGTAGACAATCTAACTGTTGACATTGAAGACGATCAGCACTTGGATGAAGATGATCTACTGAACTTGGATGAAGAAAATCTGCAGCAACTGGACAGGATTATAGAGGAAGCAATAGCAAGATTAGACATGCAAGACTCGCCGAGAAACCACAGCAAGGACGAAGACATAGGTGGCGGTGGGGAGTTGACTGGAAAGAACAGCAAGGGTGAACACATGGATAGTGGTGAAAAGCTCGACACAAAGTGGTGAGAGGGTCACTGAGGTAGTTGAGATTATATAAGGGCTAAAGCCTAAACTGCCTGCTGCCTGCTGCTGATATTATATCAGGGCTAAAGCCTAAACTGCCTGATGTTGACAACTCTGATGGAGAGCAAATGGAGGATGACATAGTACTAGGTAGCCTTCTCCCTGTGGGGACAAAGAAGAGGAAATTCATTCAAATAGTTACTAAGTCATATTTGATTAATCCTCGCAAATGCCCAACCCCAAATGTAGGACCAGATTGTCTATGAAATGACATTGTATGAGAGCTGGTCTCGCAAGTTTTAAATGAAACTCTTTTTGCAATTTATCTTCTTGTTTTTTTAACAATCTATCTTCTTGTTTTTTGAATAAAATTATTTTTGCAATTTATCTTCCTTGTTTTTTTGATGAAATTCATTTTGCAATTTATCTTCTCGTAAGTTGATATGAAATTTTTTTTGCAATTCATCAACTCAAGTATGATGGATTTGTATGTGTTATTGTTGCTTCTAGGTGACTCCGGAGATGTTCTACCTCAAAAAAAGTTGTTAATCTTTCATTTGAATGGAATAATATTAAAGAGGTGGTGGCAGACTGAGGTCCCCAAGGTGGTGATGTTCATAAATTAGGCAACCATGTCGTCTCTTTGCGGCCACAGTTGATCAATGTCATGAAATCTTTGTGGGAGCATTTTGAGATCGCTACATGGAGTAGTATGACAAGGAGAAATGTCAGTCCCATTGTGTCTTTGATAGAAAGCAAATTGGGATATGATGGGTTTAGGGAGTTCAAGTACCTGTTCAACTTTGCACAGGAGGATTGTTGTACAAGGGAAGAACTCTGCCACCCAACACGCCTAGATAAGATGTGTCTGCTTAAGGCATTTAATGCATTGGCTGTGCATGACATTGACTATGATCCCATGAACAAACTCCTGGTTGACGACACTCCTTTGAAAGCAGCTTTAAATCCACCCAGTTCCTGCATAACTACTTTCACCTATGACGGAGATCCTAATGATGATGAGCTATCAAATCAGTTGCTCCCATAATTATTGGATTTAGCAAATGCCAGAGAAAGTGTTCCTGCCTTTATAATGAGATACCCTTATGAAGGCCAGGTGATTGAGCGCATTGCAGTGCCCATGGTGAGCATCCAGCCAAATTATTCATTGAAGTCTTCTCTGCATATTATGTTGACATGGGGTGTGTTGATGCTATCGTTTCACTATTAACTGAAGATCTTGAAAGCCCATGGACTGGTTTATCATCCAACAAATAATAGCAGACCTTCCACATGAGATGTGCCAACAGATTCTTAGGCATAATCCTTATGTAAACCAATACCCACCATACACTAGGCCTTGAAGGCCAGATTGTAAAGTACTTGTACATTGATGAATACAAATGTTGTTACTTTCTAAATACAGACTTGTATTGGTTACTTTGTAATATAAACTTTGTTCGTTACTTTGCTGATAAAATTAATGGTGAGCTGATAAATGTACTGGTGTTCTTACATGGTATTAGTGCTGTTATATGGTACTAGTGTTTGCTGATAAAAGTACTAGGTGAGCCATTGTTTTAACTAGTGCATAAATAGCCAATGTCGATGCAATAAAATATATGGTCATGTTTTATATGTTATCTTTTATGGTATTTTTTTCAACCATACAGTACCAATTTTGGTTATGGATAAAATAATACTAACTGTTAGTCAGGTCTAAGCTAAGGAATCATGTGTCATGTCTGTTATGGTGCTCATACAGTTGGCTATTTTTGACTGGTATTACAAATCTATCAATGTGTAATAGAGTTTACACTCTTCTGCTCTAGAGCTACAGGATGGAATTGCAAAAAGGGCTGATAACATCTTCAGAGACCCAACAGATGCAGGGTACGGCCCAGAAGAAATAGCAACTTCGGATGTCCAAGACGACAGTCCCTCGGTTCAGCTACTAACGAGGATGTGTGAGGAAGAAGGGTGAAAAACTCCTACGTTCTAGGGTCATTCCTTCCTAGAATATAGTATATTGGGGTGTGCGGAGTGCAGCGCCGCAGAGCTGCTATATGTAGGGTTGTATATTGGGGTGTGTGGAGTGCATCGCAAAGAAGTTGTATCCAAGCCCTTTGGGCTTCGTAATGTCATATGACTGATTCTTTATGTCTCATTATGATTTTATATGGCGCCTTCTGATTTTGTATGGCTCATTCTGAATTATAAGTGCAATATATTAAAAATAGGAACAACATTACAAAAATATGATATGACAGTAGTATAATGGTTCTCTCTCTCTCTCTCTCTCTCTCTCTCTCTCTCTCTCTCTCAATTGATGGTAGATGTGCTACTTAAGATAGTACTACATAGTATCACATAGTACTAACCAAATAGTACTAAGTACTATGATATGACAGTAGTACAATGGTTCTCTCTCTCTCTCTCTCTCTCTCTCTCTCTCTCAATTAATAGCAAATGAGTTGCTTAAGATAGTAGTACATAGTACTAAATAGTACTAACCAAATAGTAATAAGTAGTATGATATGACAGTAGAACAAACTTAATATGAACTACAAAAATTACTACAATAGTACACAATCACTAAAAAAGAGGGCTAATAGAGCAGTACCTAAATAGTAATAATATCATAGTACACAATTAAAACTAATAGTACTAAAAATTGCTAAAGTTCCTCACTGTAGAGCATCCTCGAGAGAAACAAATAAGTCGTGTTGTGAAAACATTTGTTTGCTAGCTCCACTATCACTACACTTGCACAATTTTTGGATTCCTTTTCTTTACCAGAGGATGCATATTCATTTGTCCCCCCCCCCATTTAAACACTTGATTTTAAACAGCAAAAAGCAACCCCCAAAGGCTAAAAATACAAAACACACACAAAAATATGTAAGAGCCATTGCAAAAATACATGCTCAGCAACAGTTCTTATACAGAAATGTTTGCCAAGATTCATCTGTGCACCTCCTGGGGTACACGATACACCGTTCTCTGGCCTTTAACCTTGTGCTTTGCTTGCAAGATTTGGAACTTTATTACCAACACCACATTAGCATGCACTATAGTAGGAGGTGCATCTTTTAGTAATGCATAACTCCTTTTGAATTTTGGTATTTTTGCATAAAAGATTCCAGAAACCACTTGATCCCCAATGTTGAAGACATTACCCTAGCCATTCGTCTCTTGCTCTATGAGGACTATTTTTTATTTTGAGCACAGCACCACATAATAATCCTCATTATCTTCATTTGTAGGGGACTGTAGTACTACAAAATGGTCACCCATCTGAAGCATGTCGGCTAGCTGGTGGTCTCTATCCATCACATATGTTACAGATTTCTTCTCCATGTCTGATACAATCTATCCATTGATGCTGTTCAAGGTCCATGGACTTGCATGAGATGAATTGGTGCACTTATCCCATGTTTCATCCATGCAGAATGAACAAAAGCATGACAAATTTCTAAACAAGGCTTGTGTGGGATCTTTGTTACTAAAACCCAATATGCAGTGTGTTGAATGACTTCCTTTGATGGTTTGGTAGTTCCATGCTTTAGACTTGTCAACATCACCAACCTTTACTCCTACGAAGAGCCTTTGTTTAGAATCATCTCCCATCTTCCATGCCAACCATTCCACAACATCGTGTGCATTTTGTAGCTTTGCACCATTTACATCCAATTGCTCATTAGTTAGTGCACGCTTTATGACTGCACCAGCCCCATCATGTTCTCCCTTGCCATGACCGCTTTCAAAAAAGTTCCACATCATCCGAATGCTAGTCAAAGGGCAATACCTAGCATAACAAACAACATATATATTGCATTTTAAAATATGCAACGTCTTCAACGTGATGTAGAAAATAAGGGGGCAGTGTCCAATGTCTTACCTTGCAACAAAGTAAAATGGGTGAGTGGCCTTGAACTGAGATGCTGCCCCATCTGACCAAACTCAGTGTTTTTTAAACTTCAAGCCTTTAGACACCAACCATTGATGGTGGAGCATAAAGTAGCAATGCTGCACAAATAGTGTGTCATGTTCTTTGTCATCTAAAATGTAAAAGATGGATTGCTTTTTTATCTCGCAATTGCTCATCTCCTTCCAATAGCAAATATGAAACAAGATGTTCACTTGGTCATTATGCCAATGCATTGATTAAACCTCATTCTGCACTTGAATGTATAGTTCTTTGCAAAGTCAACAACTGAAAGCACCACATCATCAGGAAAATTTGTGGTGCACTCTTTGAATTGAGAGTGTTGCCAGTAACTACGGAAGTTGTGAGTGATAAACACATTTAAGTATTGCAAGTATTGAGGGATGATGATGGATGGAGGAGTTTCCTTGTATAAGAAATTTATTCTTTTCTTTGCATCACCTTTTCCTGTATCCTCGGTGACATATTCATATGTATTCCATCTTATCAATGCACCATTTGCTTCATCCAACTCACATGGGCAAAACAACGGTTGTGGGCACTTGTCACATTTGCGCAATAAGCATTCAAGCTTGTGCCATTCAACATCCTCTTCCTTTGGACATACTAGCAAATGCCACATTTTAGACACAAAAGAACAACTGTTGGTGAAGGCAACACACGTGTCCTCCCCTTGGGGCCTACAAACCTTGCATAAGCAATCACACATATCTCCATGCAACAATGTGCTATTCTGCCTCATGGAATTCACTGCTAGTCGGAACAAGTCTATTCTTGTATGGTAAATACAATAACAAGTATTCATTTCCTTCAGTTTTTTAATGAAATAGGGCTTCAGATTCTGAAAAGAATGGAAATCAATATCTATGGAAGGATGCTCCTCCTTGAAATTAAGGAAGAATTCTGCTTGCAAAATCAATCATCAACAATCAGTATTATTTAAACCTAGACAGCAAACAAAAAAACTATAAGTTATTTAAAACGTAGAGTGCCATCATTATTTTTCTAAGTTCTATCACTCAATTGCTAAGTCTTAACTGCTACTAGTAGTGCCAAATATCAGTAAGTGCTATATAGTACTAAATGCTAAATAGTACTAGGTGCTAAGTATTGTTGTAAATTCTAGATAGTACTAAATAGTAAATGCTAGATAGTACTAAATATGTTTACATAGTACTAAGTGCTAAATATTTTACTGAATGCTAGATAGTACTAAGTGCAAATATTACTAACTGCTAGTTTAGTACTATTAGTAAGTGCTAATATTACTAAGTGCTAGATAGTACTATTAGTAAGTGCTAATACTAGTAAGTGCTATATAGTACTAAGTGTTAATATTAGTAAGTGCTAATATTCTCCTAATATTACTAAATAGTAAATGCTTGATATGTGGTACTATTAGAACTAAATAGCAAGTGCTAGATGGTAAGTGTGCTATTACTAGGTGCTATATAGTACTATTAGTATTGAATAGTAAGTGCTAATATTAGTAAGTGCTAGATAGTATTGAAGAGTACTTACTAAGTGCTTATATTACTAAGTGCTAAGAATTATTCAGCCCTAGATAGTACTCAATAAATAGTACTTACTCAGTGCTAAATGTTACTAAGTGCTACATAGTACTAAATAGTGCTAAAATACTGCAAAATAATACTAAATAGAACTAATAGTAGTAATAGCAGAGTTAAGGAAAGGAAGAGAACAATATCTAAATAGTACTATATAGTACTAGTAGCAGGGTTAGTGCAAGGGATAGTACTAGATAGTACTAAATAGAACTAGTAGTAGGGTTAGTGCAAGGAGAGAATGATTACGCTCGAAGTCCTCTAATACAAACAATTTCAAACATCACACACTACTAATTAACACTAAATAGTACTGTTTAGTCATAATGAGTATTCTATGTAGTCATAATAACTGACTTGAAAGAGCAAACAATACTATTTTGTCCTATCTTTATTCCTAGGACTGATTTCTAAAATATGGTCTATACTATAAATGTATTAAGTCCCCAGTGTAGTATTTAGTACTATGATTCTATGATTTAGTGCTAAATTCGCTTCATATAGAGTCTCTTACAATGTTAAATGTTAGCTTTAACATCTGAACAATACTAATATCATCCCTGACAGTACTAAATAATTGTAAAGAGTACCAAATGATAGTGTGTAACTTGAGCTTCATTGAAAGAAGGAAGATGCACCTAAGTTGCATTAATTCGCTCGAAATTTTTTTTCGATTTGAAAAATTGTGATTTTCCCGAATTAAAATGAATCCAACAAATTTTCCTAATTTATTCATACAAATAGGTTATTCGTACGAATAAACCTTTATTCGTATGAATAAACGATGTTATTCGTACGGATAAACATAGTATAAATTTGAAACAATTGTTATTTTGGTATTCGTACGAATACATCCAGTTGTATTCTTGAGCCACCTGCTTGCCTGCCTACCACCTCTCGGTTGCCTACCTACTACCTGTTACTTACTTCCATACCTACCAGCTCTTGTCATAGGTACCTTACTGCACCTTACTTTTGTTATAGTCTTTCATTAGTAATCAATGTTTCTCTCTCTCTTGTTTTGTTTAAGACTGGCACTCATCTCTCTTAGGAGAGTTGTGTGTTGCAGTCTTTTTAAATTGTTTAATATTTATTTTGTATTGTATTTAAGTGTGTAGACAGGCTGGCACTCATCTCTCTTACGAGAGTTGTGTTGCAGTCTATTTTTGTCATGTGTTGCAATTTTAATTATAATATAAATAATTATCTTTTACCTGAGACTGGCACTCATCTCTCTTAAGAGAGTTGTGTGTTGCAGTCTCAGTTTGTATAAAAATGTTTGTTTGTAGGAACTCTTGGGATGGCACTCATCTCTCTTAAGAGTGTTGTGTGTTATAGTCCAAGCTTAGTGATGTTTTCATAGATGCTTATTCTTAAACTCATCTCTCCCTTGAGAGTTGTGTGTTACAGTCTAAGTTTAGAGATGTTTTCAAATACTTAGTCTGGGACTCAACTGTCCCTTGATAGTTGTGTGTTGCAGTCTAAACTTAGTATGACACTCAACTATCCCTGGATAGTTGTGTGTTGTAGCCTAAGTTAGAAATCATGCGATGTGCTTTTAGACACTTAGTCTGGCACTCAACTGTCCCTTGATAGTTGTGTGTTGCAGTTGAAGCCTAGTGTTAGATGGTGAAGTCCATGATTAGGTTATACCTAGGTCATTTTTTGTGTTTTGATTTTCTATAGTATGTTACATGATTTGAGGCTTGAGCTTGAGTTGAGAGGTTATACCTAAGTAATTTCTTAGACTGCTTACATTGATTTTCTTATTGCACCTGGCACTGAATTCTTTTTTGAATTTTGTGTTGCAGCTTACTGCATATGAGATGGCTCATGCAGGTGAGAAGAGGAAGTGTCAACAACCTGATCTCACAAAGTCTCAGAGGAAGGTGCTGAAAAATGAGAATGTACACTTCTAAATGAATGTCGATCAGGACATCATTGAGACAGCTTTCCAAAATGGTGAAAGTGGTGTACAAAATTTGGTGAGGACAATGGCAGAGCGTGGAGGGAGGACCTTGTGTGATCGATTTCCAAATGTTTTCACAGTAGAGTCACTAGACCAGTATTTGTATCACTTAGCGATGGAGGGCCGACGATGCCTCAGTCAAATAGATCAAGACATAAACTCATGTGACACAAAGTGGGAGGGTCCTGCTGTAGATGCCAGGGTCACGTACATCAAGAATGCATGGTGAGGTTACAAAGGCAAAGGAGCTGCCTCAACCTCCCTTCCATCAATGCACCCATGCCCCCAAGCATAGCCGCAACCACAAGCATCAATGCACCCACGCCCCCAGTCAGATGCTGCATTGCATCCACCACAACCACAAGCGCCAATGCACCCACATCCCCAGTCATATGTCGCATTCCACCCAATGCAGCTGGAAGCACCACTGCAGCCATGCCACGCGTATGCACCAGTGCATCCACCATAATATGTCGAACCCCGTATCCCTTTTTTCCAAGATCTTTTATACCTAGAAGTTCCTCCTCCTTTTTCACATCTCCCACCACATGCACGATCACATTTCACCACATCTTTTGTGCCTCCTACCGCATGCGCATACTAGTTTTCATCTCCCATATTTTTGCCTGCACCACAAATGCACAATCTATCTGCACAAGCAGATACATTCCCATCTCCTTCATTCTCACCTGCACAAGCACCACGCACATCACATGGCTTGTGTGATCATGTAGAAGTGCCAAGACCCATGCGGCCCATACTGCTTTAGCGACCCATGCGGCCCATCCGATTCACACCTAGTGCAGTTGTGGGTGCAGGCACGAAAGGAACAGTCAACATGTGCAATATTCTTATCGCTCCCTTTGAAAGGGGCAAGATTTATGCATGTAAGGTGTTGAGGGTTTTTGTGTCCGTTGATGCATTGAAGGCCAGCGCATTGGAAGAAGCCACATGCTTGGGCGATGCCATACATCCGGGCATCATCCGGGCAATAGGTCTAGTCCATGACGATAACCAAATGACACTATTTCTGTTCTGGAATGGAAATCATTTGGAAAGATGGCTAACCTACCTCGGACATGACGAAAAGCGACCATCTCCAATGTTTCATAGAGATGATGCAGAAATGCCTGCTAGAGCTCCATGGGTCCATCAGCATGTATTTGATATTTTAAGTGCACTAGTTCGCACTATTCATTACATGCACCAACACAATGTCTTGCATAATGATTTGCATGCGCAAAACATTATGCTACACTTCTCGGAGTCATCTGAGGAGGTGTATCTGGGCATTTGTGATTGGGGAATGATGACTCAATGTAGCACTAGAAAGCACTATCTTGCATTACTCAGTGACGGCCCCAACACTATGCAAAGCTCCATTGCTAGGTCTCGTCACGTTGCTCTAGAGTGCCTTTGCACCAATCCCCCACCTTTCGATGTTGCATAGGATGTGTACGCCATGTCTCATCACATCCTGAAAATCTTGGACATTTGTGTACCATCGCCAAGTCCGCAAAAGCTCTAATCGAGCGTTTACGATGATTTGCGATTCAGGGAAAGTCAACCGAACCGAATAGACGTCCAAGTACTGCAGATTTTTGTGGGATTTTTGACATTGCTCCAAGATGTGGTATACAACAGCTCAGTCCAAACCAAGGACTTAGACCAGCCAATGACTGAGTCTTTCTTGGATGCTGGGATGTAACATGAGTGACCGATCATGGAGCTTGTAACATTTTTAGTTTTATATATCGTCCAAGTTTGGATCCACTCCATTGTTCGAACAGTTTGTATATTTACAGTGACATGATAAATGATGCGATAAGTAATGTTTAAATATTATTTGTATAAGTAAATGATGCGATTAAAATGATGATACAATTGTCAAATATGATAAATGATGCAACAATTAATGTTTAAATATTATTTGTATAATTGAATGTTGCGATAAAAATGATGGTCCAATTTTAAAATATGATAAATGATGTGACAATAAATATTTAAATATTGTTTGTATAGGTTTAATATTGTTTAAATATTTAATATTATTTGTGGTTACAAATTAATTTTATCTTGTTGTCATTTTTTAGGCTAAGTATGAGCATGGAGGGAGAGAACTTAGAGAACATTCTCCCATAAGATCCTCCCCAACCAGAGCAACCTCCAATCCAAGAGGGCCCACAAGGTGCTTTTGTGCCTCAAGAGGTTGCTTTAGTAGACCAGCTAAATCATGCCGAGGCTCAGGCTATCTTACAAGTGCAAAGAGAGATGTTGGGCAGAGAGGGACTAGGTATTTTTGCTACTGGTCCAGTGGATGACGATACCATGCAAGGCGACTCGGTCTCTCTTCGACAAGTACAGAGACTATGCCCATTAGATTTCGTAAGAAATACCTTGTTTCTTCGTTCAGGAAGTGCTAGGAATAAATATGCACATCCCAAGTTATTAGACTTGCAGCACAAAGCCCTAGCCCACATCCTTCTCCAATGATTCATAGACGTGGAAGGAAGCATCCCCAATAACCAGCAAATACCCATGTATTTTATCCAACAGGTGTATGTCTACAATGTCTTGCATCAACGCGTGGATTGGAATGACAAGCATCACTTGTCAAGAACAAGAAAGGGACGTCCTGCAAAGCGCAAGCGAGCAAGGATAGAGAACAGAGAGCCCGTGTCTCAGAGACCTCGTGTGCTAACTCCCCACGCACACAGTGATCTTATTGACTTGGCCACATCTACCATACCTCTCCATCAACAAGGTGTTACTGTTTAGGAGTTACAAGATTGCATTGCATCACAAGCCAAAGAGATCGAGGACCTACAAGCACGCGTACAGACGTTGGAGTCTGAGCTTGCACGCTACAGATAGTCCTTTCGAGATTTGGATGCAGCTAAGGATACCGATATTTTTGATTTTGAGGACCTCACTAATATAGATTCGTAGGGTGCAGGACCAAGCACTCAGGGAACAGTAGATGTGGATCCTATTGCATAATTATGTACATTGTAAACTTCATATATAACTTTATGATACTCTTCTTCTGCAATGATGGTTCAAGTGATATAAGTGAGTTAAGTGGACTAAGTGATTTAAGTGGTATAAGTGATCTAAGTAGACTAGATGATTTAAGTGACTTAAGTGATTTAATTGGACTAAGTGATTTAAGTGATCTAAGTGAATTAAGTGGTATAAGTGATCTAAGTGGACTAGGTGATTTAAGTGACTTAAGTGATTAAAGTGATCTAAGTGAACTAAGTGGTATAATTGATTTAAGTAATTTTCTATAGATTTAAGTGATCTAAGTGAATTAAGTGGTATAAGTAATTTAAGTAGACTATATTTAAGTGAACTAAGTGGTATAAGTGATTTACGTGGTTTTCAATGGATTAGGTGGACTTGTAAAGTTAATGCAGAAATATTAAAATATATCGACATAGATTTCCAAAGCAAAATACCAAATCTGTAGCTCTTGATGGCTTTAAGCGATTGCGTCTCTTAGAATGAATAAAATCGTATGCACTCCAATTTCGCTCACATGCACCCGATGATGCAACAATAGAGAGCACACAAGTTGCAACATGCTATAACTCCAATGTCTCTCCACCATATTCCTTCCACCAAGTAGGTGCAATAGTCATCTTAATAGCATCAAAATTCCAAGGATCTCCAAAAGAGCCTTCATGATTCGTATATCTCACTCGTTGCTAGTAGGCCAGTTTTCCTTGATCTCCAGGAAGTAACTTTTTACAAACCTCTCAAAAGTTACTTATGACTTCAGGATTCTGTGATTGAGCATGCATTTGATATTGTGGATGTACTACAAACCCAGCTCCATGCAAAGGGGTGTGCATTTGCTTCCATCTCTTATCGGCCAAATATACCACTTGTTGCTTCTCCCGAGGAGCAAAGTGCACAAATTCTTTAACTTGTCGTATTGCTTCTGACATCTTCCAATACACTTTACCCATAACAAGGCATCAGCATCAACCATCCTCAATATTGTTACAAATGGTTCTACACCTTCTTTTATTCTTTCAACATTTTTCCAAAATAGAGATGATTGTACAAGATGTACACATTTAGAGCCTAGTATTGCGTACTGCATCTTTTTTTCTAGCCAATTCACCCATCATCTATTAGCAATAGTCTCGACTAAAGCTTGATGCACTTCCAAAAATCTAGCAAGAACTAGAAAAGAAGTGGCAAATCTAGTTTGACAAAATTGCTTGAGTTGCTTCACAGAGTGCTCTTTGAATACTGCATGCAAGTATTGATGACTCTTTATAAAACTCACTACGATGTTAGCATCTTGCAGTACTGGTTGCACAAATGGCAATTGTCCAATATCCTTCAACAATAAAATGAGAGTATGAGTGCCACATGGCACCCATGTCAGAGTGGGGTACTTTGCCATGACCATCTCACCTGCAGTCTTGTAATTCGATGCATTATCTGTTACTAATGCCGTAACATTCTCACTACCACCAACTTTGCGGATTTCTCTTTCGTATATTTTTACAATATATGCCGAAGTTTTTTCTTTTAGAGACGTATCAATACTCTCCAAAAACATAGTTCCCTTGGGAGTAATGCACATTACATTTATCAAGGGTCTGGCCTGCTTGCTAGTCCATCCATCAAACGCAAGAGTGCACCCATATATAGGAATAAAGTCCAATATCTTTTCCGCCACAGTTTGTTTAACTCTATCAAGATGATTGGTATGCATTTTATTATAATCTGGCAAAATAAATCCTGGTCTAGCACATGATTTCAAGGCATTACAAAACGTGTCAACAAATGCTTCTATCCATCTTAAGTGCTCTTCATGCACTTGTTGTTGAAGAAATCCATCCTCCATAGAAGATTGTTCTCCCTTTTTTCTCTTCTTTACCTGATAGACATTGGTCGCATCAAAACTCACCTACGACCGGCTTGCTAGCATATCTACATCACCTTCATGTATGAATACACTCCTCGCATTTATTGGTGCTTCTCCTTCAACCGTCTCATCAACCTCAGTGCTCAAATCTTGTTGATTTGCACAATTTCTTATAAGGGTCGGATTAACCACTTTCTTCACTTTCTCTAAATACGATTTGCATAAGAGAAGAACATCAGATGGAGTGCATGTGCAAGCTCCAACGACATTGCCTATTCCGAAAAAATGTTGCTTGATGCGAGTAGAACCACATGTGAATTTGTGTCCACAATATTTACACTGCAAGAAAGAGATCGAGGCATGTACTTTTTGTATCTCCGTCATGTATGACCAAATCTTGCCGCACACCATGCTTTTGAAGTTGCCAAAAACAAAATGCAAAAAAAACTAATTTGAGTATATAATAGAAACATATTGCAATACACATTTTATAAAAAACAATACATATCCTTTGAAAAACACGTTCAAGCATGCAATATATCAATTGTCATTCAATCACGCTCTTTTAAAATAATTCACATTCTATTGAAAGAATATTAAATATTCATTCAAAAGAAAGTGTAAGAATGAGACAACTCTTCTAATAACTTTTAAAACTTTCAATTCGTACACTTTAAAACTCTTTGTATTCGTTCACATTCTATTGAAAGAATATTACATATTCATTCATAGAAAGTGTGAGAATACAAATACAATAAAATCATATTTCTCACATGAGGTCTAGGGAACTCAACGAGAAGATCCTAAAACTCCCACATACAAAAATTCCCACAAGAGATCTTAAAACTTCCACAAACTAATTTAATAATTTCATAGACATGAAAACAAGCCCATTTCTCACAAGAGATCTAAGGAACTCACCAAAGAGATCCTAGAACTCCTACGTACAAAAATCTATTCACATGAGATCTAAGAAACTCAAGGAGATATTAGAACTCCCACAAACAAATTTCATAGACACAAAAACAAGCCCATTTATCACAAGAGATCTAAGGAACTCACCAAAGAGATCCTAGAACTCCCACGTACAAAAATCTATTCACATAAGATCTAAGAAACTCAGCAAGGAGATCTTAGAACTCCCACAAACAAATTTCATAGACACAAAAACAAGCTCATTTATCACAAGAGACTAAGGAACTTACCAAAGAGATCCTAGAACTCCCACATAAGAGATCGAAGGAACTCAATAAAGAGAACCTAGAACTCCCACAAACAAATTTTAGACACATAAATAACTAAAATATTTTTATCACAAGAGATCGAAGGTACCCAATAAAGAGGACCTAGAACTCCAACAAACAAAAGAAAAAACCAAATCCAAATCCAAACAAGAGATCTCAGGAACTCAGAATGAGATCCTAAAGCTCCCTAACAAAAATTTATCTTATTTTGGACCTTCTAGATTCCTTTCACAACCTTGAGGACCGTTCTTCTTCTTTTCCTTTTTAGATCTCTTATGCTCAGCTGAGGAACCAAGCGTGAGATAAGAAAAATTGGCAAACAATGAGATTCTATGCAAAATCGAAGGAACATATTCGTCCTAATACAAGTTTATTCGTACAAAGACTTTATTCATACGAATAAAAGTTATTCGTACGAATATGTGGTGATGATGTGGTGATTTATATAAAAAACGTGACGTGTCATCATTTTTTAAATCAATTTTTTCTTCCATTCGAATCATTCGAGCAATTTTCTCAAATTTTTTGAATCACAAATTCGAATTTTTCTACTTAGAGATGCACCTCTGTGAGCTCCAAGAAATGGGTGGGATGTATTGCATACTTTTTTGGGCCAAGCCTATGCCTACAAACATCCTTCTTGTTTGGGGAAACCCTGGTGTTGTCTTTCCAGAACTGGACAATACATTGAACAACCTCACAACTTAAGGAATCCTGTCTATGCTTTCGACCTCCATCTTCCCATTTGAAGGAAGCTTGTTTTATGTCCATGCGATGTTTCTTAAGATTCTGTGCTTGAATTCCAAGGGCTTTAGCTACTTTGCTATCATTATATTTTTTAAATGTTGAAGTGTTAGCAATCATGTGGAGAGCTACTCTCTTCTCAGCTAACTTATCAGCACTTTCTACTCTTTTCACAAGACTCAATGATGTCTTTAGATTATCCACTATTGCCATTGATATGGACTGGCTTTGAAAATTTGTCTCGTTGACAACCTCCTGCATATTTACATGTTTTATAACCTTAAGACAAAATGTCAGCCTTCATTCTCAAGTCCAAGTTCTTTGTGGTATGCTTGAAATGTCGCACAACTGTTAATGTCAAGTGTCTCATGTTCCTTTCGGAGCAATGCTGTGGCAGTGCATTGAGCGAGTTTTTCATGGTGTGGCACTTCTAGTGCAGGGTTCTCCATCCTACGCGCAACTGTATTTCAATGGTAAATCATAAATTAATGATGAACGACACAAGAAGACAATACCATTAGGGAAATTTGGAGCTCATTTTGGGGCCCTCTAAGGACTTCCCTTCAGAATATTCTCTCAAAAAGGGGGGCATGGATAATATTTTGCAGATTAGCTCAAAACTTGTCGGACTTGGCATTTTTAGAACCTACTCTTTGAGTGCTTTCCAATGATATATACCATGATGGGGTTTGGACACGGGAATGGAAAGATACATCAAAGACTCCTTTCTTATAGGAGAATATTCACATAACATAGGAAGATTCCTAGAAGAAAGGAATCTTCCCTATATCTTTCCATTCCCATCTCCAAACCCCATGATGGTATATATCATTGGAAATCCCTCAAAGAGTAGGTTCTAGAAATGCCAACTCCGACAATTTTTGAGCTAATCTATAAAAAATTATCCATGACCCCCTTTTTTGAGAGAATATTCTCAAGGGAAGTTCTTAGAGGGCCCCAAAATGAGCTCCAAATTTCCCTAATGGTCAAAACATGAATGCTCAATCTTATTGTACGAGAAAGTCATCCTGAGAGAGAGAGAGAAAGAGAGAGAGAGCTGTAGAATCACTCAAACATAACTGGTTTTTGCGCCAGAGAGAACATATAGTCCAAAGTGTGAGGGCTTCAATGAGAGAGAAGGGGAGAGCCACTTTGCACAGAGAATGGAGAGAGCCGAGGAGAGAGAGAGCAATGGACCTCTAGTGAAGATTAGCGGAGATAATTGCAAGGATAGAGACAGGACTCCACGAGAGAGAAGAGAGTCGACTATCAATGGTTTTAAACATGTGCGAGTGATTCCATGAGAGAGAAGAGAGTCAATTGAGAGTAGATTGCAGATCACGGATTCCTCAATGTGTAGGGAAATCATCCTCGATTGAGAGTGGATTGCAGATTGTAGATCATGGACTCCTTGATATGTGAAAATCTAATCCAATTGTTAGCGCCTTTTATTACACAATTTAGTATTATATCTATGCTAGAGCCTTTGCCAAAAAGAGTACTTTTTTAGACACCGTAGCATGCTTTCACCCCATGATAGCTTATAAATAATGAAGGAATGCAGGGTTTCAGAGAAATAGCTGATAAATAATAAAGGAATGCATTGTTTGAGAGAAACCTTGAGGGTTCAACATCCCATTCCTAAATGTGGCAAGACAAGAACATTTGGGAGATCAAGAATCCCTCCAAGAAAGGCTATAATGACTTTAGAAGCATACAGAGATGAGGTTGATAAAATGGACATAAAAGTGCATTTTCATTACCTTCACGAAGTGGCTATGTTGAGGATTCATCTCAACATCATTTATTGTCACATGTGCATAACTCTAACCACAAGAGTGTTAAAACGCACAAGGGTTGGAATCCCTAACCCTAACCCTAAAGGGGTTTGTGTATATTCATTATTCTCAACTAAATTTGGTGTACAATTAGTCAGTTGTGGTGTGCTCTCTAGCTATGCACTCTCTCCTCATCTCCACTCTTCTCCTCTCCTCTCTCCATATTTGTTACAGTATCAAAGCTCATGGTTTTGCCTTCAACTAAGGCACCATCCGTGAGAGTGTGAGAGAGTGATTGAGAGTTCTTGAGTGATTGTGAGCTCACTTCATTCACTTCAATTGAGTGAAATATTTATGTTCATTATTTCGAGACATTTCCATCCATTCATTCTATTTTGAGAGACTTTTAGTTCTATGAGAGTTTCTCATTCCATTCATTATTCGGTGAGAGAGAGAGAGAGATACCTTAGTGCTTGAGAGTTTGTATTTTTTGAGAGAGTTTTCAGAAGAAAGAGAGCTTGATAGTCATTTTCAAAGAAAAAGAGAGACTCTTCTTGGACTCAAAAGGGAAAAAACTTGGCAGTCTCTACACTGGCAACCCTCATCTACAAGCTTCAAGCATTACAACCAACCCACAGCTACATCTCCAATGACCATCTCCTTGCATGCAACTCCAAGGTGATCCCAACGGCACTATGTAGGCAATGAAGCACAAAGCCTAGCACATCTAATGGTAGCTACAAACAACAAAGCAAGGTAGTAAGCTAACACAGGCAAGCAACCCGACCGCAAAGTGCAACGCTTCTCTAGCTTGTCCAAAGGCATGACACAATGCATCCAACAGCTAGTAGCACATCAACAACAACACAATGCTCCATCGGATCACTCCACTTCATCAACCAATCTATAGTGGATCTCCAAACGTCGTGCCTCTACAATGGCTACATCCACAAACTCAGCACAAGGCACCACTCCAAACTAGGGACGGGATGACAACACCCAAATGTCATAGCACATGAGCAACTAAGCCACATGATGGTAGAACCTCTATGGCAGTAGCAACTACAAAATCCATTGCCATAGAGATCTAGTGACCAATGAGACAACAACGTGGACTAGCAAAAGCCAAGCCTCCTACAACAACAGACTGACAAAACTATAGCCTACAACTAGGGAGCCAACCAATGCCAATGTCACTATGGACGAGCTCACTACCCTCCACAAGCTTGACAGCCCTTGTGACTTCTAGAACACTTAGAGTGCAAAAAGCATAAAATTCTCCACGGGCTGCATTGATGACCTCAATGAAATCTCTATGATTTTGACATCTACTTCATTCTAATGGAATCCTTGTGATTTCAACGAAATCTTCCTAGATTTCTTATCACCAAGGGTTGGCCAGTAGAGTGATACATGGCATATCTTTCCAATTGACATATTATCATGACCCTTTATTTGTTTACATCAGCATCTCTGACCACAGAGCCATGTCACCACCTTATGCCGACACGTGGTAGGCCTATTCACCAAATCAACACTGCCACATCACCTACCACATTAGCAACCTCAGGCTATCTATACCATGTCATCATAGCTACCACATCCCCATCGATGCCATGTTGGCACACCACATCACCTGACTCCTATGTCATTGTCCATGTCATCTATGTCACAACAACACATGCCACATCATCATCCATGTCATTTGGCCGTCATCAACTAAATCAATTGCCACTTCATCAAGGCCACCATGCTATCATGTAATTTTCCACATCATCATTGCCAAGTGGCATATAGCCCCTTGCTAGGCACACTTGCCTCTTCCTAGGCACATGTTGCACTCTGCATGTGCACATAGGTGCCACCTCAACACAATGCTCCAAAAGCATACCTTGCTAGGAATAGTTTCCCATGTGAACACAACTGCCACATCATAGTGCCGCATCATCATTTTACCCTTTTTTTGCCCCTCCTCGTCATATCATGTGCACATTATTTCAATGCATATATCACACACTTTTTAGCCTCGACATCAAATCAACTCTTGCATAGGTTTGTGCCTCTTCATCGATGCATCTAACCCAGCACCTAAAAGGAACAAAAGAAAAAGAAACTATTTGCTGCTTTTCGTCACTTAATGGTTGGTCTAGCTCTAAATAAAAGTAGATTAGCTTATCCATAGAGGAGACAAATCCAAAGAATCCAATCAAAGCCATGCACAAAAATTATCGACTAGTTCCTCAGTCCCTATGCTCACATGTGAATTCACATCATTACATGTCCTAAAACCAATCATCTACACATCAGTGAGTAGATTTCAGAGTATTAAACACTTTTTTCATTAATTTTGGACTTGTCAATGTACAAATTCATTTTTATATATACTTTTGGACTAGTTTTCAAATAAAATTTAAGAAAAAACCTGATCTTCAAAGCACAAATGAAAACATAAAAACAAGCAATTTTTTGGATATTTTTAAAGGTGATGAAACTGAAATTATAAAATTTAATGCAACCTCAGATAAATTACACCAAAAAATAAGATTCAACAGTTATAAACTCTCTTAAGAGTTATAATGGTGTTCAGGAAACACCTTTAAAAGCTAGAGTATTAAGGAAACTCTCACAATATTTATAAAGGTGTTGACAAACACCAAAAGTTGTAATAAGCCTCAGATTAGTTACACCAAAACATAAGATTCAGCAGTTGTAAACTCTCTTAATATTTATAATGGTGTTTAGGAAACACCTTCAAAAGTTACAACTGGATGTAGCAAATGCTCACAATATTAAAGGTGTTGACAAACACCAAAAGTTACAATAAGCCTCTCATTGGAAGGCAAATCTATTCTCTCTGCACATCCTACATTCAACCCATTCAAGGGCTAAGTTCATCTCATCCTCGTCGACGTAGTTAAAACTACAGAAGAGAAGTAAGGATTCATGAATTTTCTCCTATATAGCACTTTGTTTATTCCAAAATGGCTTGCGCTTCTTGGGGTGGAAATCTTCCATAACGAGCCACACACAAAGATATCTCACTTTGAAAGTCTGTTAGCTCTCTCCTATAATTTGTCTATTTTGTTAGTAGCCATACTTATTTTTCTTCTCTGCTCCTTCTCTAAGCCCTTCAGACAAGCAAACTCATCCTTCTTGTACTGGGTTAATGGAGCTGTATTTCTCTTTCTCTCCTTCCTCTTCTCTTGGTTCTCGGTAATCAATTCTTTACTGGTGCTAATGGCTTGCTCGATGAAATCGATGACTTCAAAAAGATCCATGGAAATGAGAGGAGGAAGGTAACGAGAGCGAGGAAGGTAATGAGAGTAAAGTTGAAGAAGTGTTTTGCTGTAAGGCTATGGAAAAGATGGAAGGAGTAAGCTTAAGGAGAGGAGGTAAAGCTGTGGGCAAAAGATGAAAGGAGTAAGCTTGAGGAGAGAAGTAAGGTAGCGAGAGCAAAGTGGAAGAAGTGTCTGCTGTGGGTGAGATGTAGAAGGCGAATGACTAGAGAGCCATGATAGCCCAAATGATCTCTTGGTCGTAACCCAAATCCTGTAGGCACCGTATGAGGCGGGCTCTCAAAACCGTGTTAAATGACTTGCGGAAATCCATAAAGTAACAGTAAACCCTCTGCTTTCGTGTCCTCGCCTCCTCGATGATACATCTGAGTGTGAGAATGTCGTCCATGGTCCCATGATCACATCGGAATCCGGCCTGTCCTATTGCTCTAAGTCCTCGACACTCTGCAAATCTGCTGACCTCGGAATCGAGTATTGATGCATAAATTTTGGACATGACATGTCCAATCATAATGGTCCTATAGTTCTCCAGGCTCATGGGATTCCTTACCTTGTGAATGGGTGAGATAGTGTTAATGGTCCAAGTGCGTGGAAACCCTAAACAAACAGATTCACTAAATAGCTTTGCTAAGATCGGGGCTCTGATAGATTTTGAGTACATTGAAATCTATAAAATAAAGTGATGGAACACAAGAATGATATAATTATTAGATTCTCATCATGGAGAAATTTATTGTATATAATAAGTTAGATTTCAAAAAAAGTAAAACCGATTGAATAAATTTAGAGAGGTGAGTTATCTAGTGAGTGAAGTAAAAGATGAAAGACCATAAATGTGAGAGACACATGAGATGATAGATTTTGAATAGGTTTAACTCTATGAAATAAAGTGATTGAAGACAAGAATAATATAATTATCAGACTCCCTCGTCCATCCTAGTCCTTCTATAAGCACATTCTTCGTTAATCACTCTTAATTTATCATCTCCCCACCCACCATGGATGCCCTTAGCATCGTAAAAAATGTGGAGTTTGGAATCAACAGTCTCAAAGAATGGATTGCTGAACAAGGAGCAAGGAGAGAAGTAAGAATTCAATAAGGCTCTCCACTGACACGGATGGAGAGAGAGGAACTCGATGCACAGAGGTGGACAGAGAGGGAGGAGACTCAGAAGATAGCAAAGAGCAAAAGACTTTTACAATGTATTATAAAAGCACGACAAGATCTCTTGGACTTCTTAAGCAACCTACATTATCACAGCACTCGATATGGCCAATTTGATACAGATGCTGAAAGAACAATAAGGGCCTCCCAAAGAGATTATAAAGAAACAATCTGTGACTGCTTGAATTTCTTCCTTCATTGTAATTATGTTGAGGATACGGACGTGGAATCCGTGGAATATTGGATTATTAAGAAGATAAGCGATACTAATTATGAGATCTTCTAGTGTGATCTCGGCCTGTGTGGCTTGTAATAGTCATTAATCTTATTTTGTATTCTCTGCAACAAGCCTAGTAGGGCTGAGTAGATCATATTAGAATTGCTAATACAATTTATTTTTTTAGAATTGCTAATACAATAATAATACAAATTGAATAAATATCATAAGTAAATATCCTAATGTATTGTAATATTTAACATAAGTAAAAAAAACAGTATCATTAGTCAACGCAAACAAGATAAAAATATTCAAGGACTCATGTTTCTTTCTACATACTTTACAACGGAATAGAGTTTGATGATTCCTCTTGAGGCTATGATGCTCTAAGAGTACATTGAGTCTCTACTTCTTGTGTAGATGGTGTACATTGAGTTTCTACTTCTGGTGCAATCAAGATAGCTCAATCTCTTCCTCCTTTGCAAGATGTGATGTTGTAGATGCACATTGAGTCTCTACTTCTTGTGTAGGAAGAATGCATTGAGTCTTTAATTCAAGTAGAGACTATAATGCTTTTGCTATAGATTCATTCTCTGCTTGAGGCTGTGATGCAGAAGGAGACTGAATTGTCTCTTGTTTTTCTTTGGCTCCCTCCGATTCTTCATTGACATCATGTTGTTTCCCAATGGTAGCAGTTAGGTCCTGAATAGTCTTAGCCATAAAATCTTGTAGCTCGAGCTTTGTATATGCTTCTATTGAGACATTTTTAAAAATTTCATTGAGGAACAACATGAAGCTATAGGCAACTCTCCATCCACTACTAAACTCGTCTTTCTACTCCACTGCGAGGTATGTCTGGAAATTTGGTTGGACTTGATGCTCCTTGATTTTTATAATCATAGATACTAACTTGTTTGCAGACCTGTCCATCATGACATCTGACAAAGTGATTTGTGTACTAAATAGTAAGATGCATGTTCATAATGATATGATAAAAGAACACTTACTTGAACACCTTGTGAAAGCCTCTAAATGAATTGACAAACCAACAATGGTTGTCATCATGATCCCATACTATCAGGCTCCAATGTGAGCTACATCACCAATAAAGTGATGAGATTTATCACAATATTAAGTATTAATTGACACAATATTACAAATAAAAGAGTAAAAGAAAGGTTGAGATGATACTTACTTCTCATAATATGGCATAAACAAGACTAGCATGCCATCCAAGTCTAAAGGTTATGGCATTGAACAAACATCGTCTACCATCTTCTTGGTATCACTAAGTACAACTGAAAGGAGAGAATCGAGCATACACACACGATTTTGTATTGATCTAGGAAAGTGAGATATAACCGTACTACAGCAATAAATAATGAAATGTTAAAAGCAGATTGAATCAAATGATAGAAGTATTAAGCCAAGAGATGTTCATATCAAACCTAAGGATGGCCATCATGACTTTGTCATTAGACTCTTTCAAAAGGTTGGACAGGATTGTAACTTTCTCACTACCAAATGTCAAAACATGAGGTCGCTTGCTAATGATAACCCTGACCTCAAAAGAGCTCTCCATTTCGTCTAATACAGCAGTTACATTAGGGCAACTTATGGTGTAGCAACCAATGTTTCCTCTAGATGCTCCACCATGTTATCAATAAATTCCTTAATGGTAGATCACATAAATGCATGCAGATGCGAGTCTGTGTATGTCAACAATGAGGTTTCACCACCGCTCAAATTAAAAATTTGAGCAAGGAGACACCCACAACTATGGCCATCATTTTGCTTCACTGCGGGGCATGTTACATACTCTATTTGATCTTCTAAGTCACCTTCCATTTGCATAAGTGTACCTATAGCACCTACCAACTTTCGAGCCGATCTACACATCAAAATAGATAACATAAATGAATGTGCGCATTGCATACAATGCATCTCATTGAAGTAATTATGACATAGGTAGGTTATACTTACTTTGACACACTACCATGGATAGATGCTATTGAATTGACAAAGAAACATTGCTTGGCTAAGATGTCCACAGTCACCAAGCTCCAATGCGAGCTGCATTATCAATTAAGAATAATTATTATTTGACATAATCCTCCACAATGTAAGAGATAAGCTAAGTAAGGATTGATACTCACTCCTCGTGATATGCAGTAAAGATACCTCGCGCTACAATCAAATTAACAAGTTGCAACCACTTAAAAAGATCATCTATGGTATTTTACTTATTACTAAGTACATGCTCTATCCACTCCCATAACTGATACAACTGTAATATGTCTTGTCTACTGATACAACTTCCAATCATCTTGAAAGTTTTAAAACCTTGATCATTGCTTAAATGGTAGGGTTGTTGTGAATGTGAAACCGCATTTGAACGAATGGACTGACTCCGATTAGGAACTAGTCGGGAAATTTTGAGCATGGATTTGATTGGTTTTTTTGGAGTTCTCTCCTCTAAAGATAAACTAATTTATGCTAATCTAGATTACACCAACCGTCGAAGCGAATAAAAGCAAGAAATAATTTCTTTTCCATTGTTCTTTTTAATATTCTTAGGTTAGGAGTTAAAAGCAAGAAATAATTTCTTTTCCATTGTTCATTTTAATAAACCTAGGTTGCGAGTTTCAAAAAGACAATTACTATTGAGACAGACATTTTAAAAAATGAGAATATTTTTATCTACAAAAACTAATTTACTTACAACTCATAAGAATTTAACATTCACATTAATAAGAAGCTAAAATCTTAATAAATTTAAAATTGACTTTATGAAAAATAATAAAAACTAAAAATTAAAATGGACTCCAAACCCTAAACCCTAAACCCAAACTCCCAAACCCTAAACCCTAATCCCCAAACCCGAAACCCAAACCCTCAAATCCACAAACCTTACCCCCAAACCCTAAACCCTAAACCCTACCCCAAACCCTAAACACTAAACCCTAAACCCCAAACCCTAATCCCTAATCCCTAAACCATAAACCCTAAACCCCAAACTCTTAAACCCTAAACCCTAACCCCCAAACCCAAAACCCAAACCCTCAAATCCTAAAACCTAACCCCTAAATCCTAAACCCTAAACCCAAACCCCTAAACCTCGAACCCTAAACCCTAAACCTCAAACCCTAAACCCTAAACCTAACCCCCCACCCCCTAGTCCCTAAACCTTTAACCCGAAACACTAAACCCTAAATCCTAAACCCTAAACTCAAACTTCTAAACCCTAAATCCTAATACCCAAACCCTCAAACCCTCAAACCTAACCCCCTAAACCCTAATCCTAAACCCTAACCCTAACCCCCTAAACCCTAACCCTAAATCCTAAACCCTAAACCCCTAACCCTAAATCCTAAACCTTAAACCCAAACCCTAAACCCTAAACCCTAACCCCCAAATCCTAATCCCTAACCTCCTAAACACTAACCCCAAACCCTAACCCTAACCCCAAGCCCTAAACCCCAAACCCTAAGCCCTAACTCCCAAACCCTAAACCCCCAATCCCCAAACCTTAAACCCAAACCCCCAAACCCTTTTTTAATTCAAATTAATTTAGCTTAAAGCTAATAAGAATTTAAAATTCACATTAATAAGAAGTTTAAATTTTGATAAAATAAATTCTTATTAGTTTGAATCACATAATTTGATATATAAATTAATTTAATTTAACTTCAAATTTATGGAAAAATATAAAAATTTAAACATAAAATTAAGAAAATAAGACTTAAAATAAAAAAATCAATATTTACGTAGAAGAATATATTAATTCTCCCTAAAAGGAAATAAATTAAACTAATAATATATTAATGTAAGTTAAACTACTTTTAAAATTTTCAAAAAGGTGAGAAATTTGAAATTATACTTTCTATATTCCAACACAAAATGCATTTTTTTCTACTGTATTCCATAAGTTTTAATTGAGAAATTAAACTAGTAAATTGAAAATGTAACTGAAACTCATTTTAAATTTTTAAAAAGATGAAAAGTTTGAAATTCAAGTTTGTCCTTTCACACTTTTCAAGTTTCCACACATTTGTCCTTTCACACACTTTTCAAGTTTCCACACGTTTGTCTTTTCAAAGACAAGGGTTCATAGTTTTAAAAAAGGTGGGAAATTTGAAATTTAAGTTTCCACACGTTTGTCTTTTCAAACACCAAGGTTCATAGTTTTGTTTGTTTAAGGTTCGACTAAATCACACACCAAGGTACATAGTTTTGTTTGCAAGTTTCCACACGTTTACATTCTCCTTCATTATCTCTCCTCTAATATCCCTCATTGATCGTAGCTCCCACATCCCTCCATCAAAACATCCCTCCTTAATCTTCACGCACTCCTTCCTCCTCCTCATTGGTAAGATTTTCTATCTCTTTCATTCTTACTCTCTCTCTCTCCCTATCTCTCGTACTCTCTCTCTCACTCCCTCCCTCTCAATTTTCATCTCTTGTCTCCTCTCTCTCTCTCTCTCTCTCTCTCCCCTCTCTCTCTCTCTCTCTCTCTCTCTCTCTCTCTCTCTCTCGTGTCTCCCCTCTCTCTCTCTTTCTCTCTCTCTCTCTCTCTCTCTCTCTCCCCTCTCCTCTTCATTTCCTCTCCCCTCTCCTCTCCGTTTCCTCTCGTCTTCATTTACTCTCTCTCTCCCCTCCTCTCCATTTCCTCTCTCTCTCTCTCTCTCTCTCTCTCTCTCTCTCTCTCTCTCTCTCTCACTCTCGCGATGCTACGGCAGTGGCACCCTCTCCCTACACCTCTCTCTCTCTCCTCTCTATCCTTTGCCTCTCTCTCTCTCTCTCTCCCTACCTCTTTCTCTTTCTCTC
Source organism: Dipteris shenzhenensis (assembly GCF_047967505.1). Classification (NCBI taxonomy): domain Eukaryota; kingdom Viridiplantae; phylum Streptophyta; class Polypodiopsida; order Gleicheniales; family Dipteridaceae; genus Dipteris; species Dipteris shenzhenensis. The sequence goes on along the minus strand of NC_141602.1, from coordinate 43,779,883 downwards.
TCTCTCACGCTGCCGCGATAGCGGCACTCTCTCCCTACCTCCCTACCCCTCTCTCTCTCTCTCTCTCTCTCTCTCTCTCTATCTATCTATCTATCTATCTATCTATCTATCTATCTATCTATCTACCTATCTCTCTCCCTTCCTCTCATTTGCTCTCTCTCTCTCTCTCTCCCTACCTTTCTCTCTCTCTCTCTCTCTCTCTCTCGTTGGTGCGGTAGTGACACTCTCTCCCTACCTCTTTCTCTCTCCCTACCTCTCTCTCTCTCTCTCTCTCTCTCTCTCTCTCTCTCTCTCTCTCTCTCTCTCTCTCTCTCCCTACCTCTCTCTCTCTCATTCTGCCGCTGCCGCGGTAGCGGCACTCTCTCTCTCTCTCTCTCTGCCCTTCCTCTCCTTTGTTCTCTCTCTCATTCTTCCTAACTCTCTCTCTCTCTCTCTCTCTGGCTACCATGGCACAGCACTCTCTCCCTACCTCTTTCTCTCTCCCTACCTTTCTCTCTCTCTCTCTCTCTCTCTCTCTCTCTCTCTCTCTGCCACGACAACGACAGTATCTCTCTATACCTCTCTCTACCCTCCCTCTCCTTTGTGCACTCTCTCGCTTTCCCTACCTCTCTCTCTCTCCCTCGCACTACCGCGGTAGCAGCACTCTCTCCCTACACCTCTCTCTCTCCTCTACCTCTCCTTTTCTCTCCCTCTCTCCCTACCTCTCTCTCTCTCTCTCTCTTTCTCTCTCTCTCTCACTGCCACGGTAGCCGCACTCTCTCCCTATGCCTCTCTCTCTCTCCTCTACCTCTCCTTTGCGCTCTCTCTCTCTCTCTCCCGTTGCCGCAACAGCGGCACTCTCTCCCTACACCTCTCTCTCTCCCCTCCCTCTCCTTTGCTCTCTCTCTCTCTCTCTACCTCTCTCTCTCTCACTCTCACACTGTCGCGATAGCAGTGGCACTCTCTCCCTACCTCTCTCTCTCTGTCTACCCTTCCTTTCCTTTGTTCTCTCTCTCATTCTCCCTAACTCTCTCGTGCGTTGCCGTGGCATGGCACTCTCTCCCTACCTCTTTCCCTCTCCCTACCTTTCTCTCTCTCTCTCTACCACGACAGTGACATTATCTCTCTATACCTCTCTCTACCCTTCCTCTCCTTTGCATGCTTTCTCTCTCTTTCCCTACCTCTCTCTCTCTCACACTATCGCGGCAGCGGCACTCTCTCCCTACACCTCTCTCTCTCCTCTACCTCTCATTTTCTCTCCCTCTCTCCCTACCTCTCTCTCTCTCTCTCTCTCTCTCTCTCTCTCTCTCTCTCTCTCACACACACTACTGCGGTAGCTGCACTCTCTCCCTACACCTCTCTCTCTCCTCTACCTCTCCTTTGTGCTCTCTCTCTCTCCCGGTGCTGCGGCAGTGGCACTCTCTCCCTACACCTCTCTCTCTACCCTCCCTCTCCTTTGCTCTCTCTCTCTCTCTCTCTCTCTCTCTCTCTCTCTCTCTCACACTACCGCGGCAACGGCACTCTCTCCCTACCCCTCTCTCTCTCTCTCTCTCTCTCTCTCTTTCTCTCTCTCGTTGCCGCGACAGTGGCATTCTCTCCCTACCTCTCTCTCTCTCTCTCTCTCTCTCTCTCTCTCTCTCTCCCCCCCTCTCTCTCTCTCGTGCATGCGTGCCACCGCCTCTCTCCCTACCTCTCTCTCTGTGGAGCTATCGCTGCCATGGCAACGGTACTCTCTCCCTTCACCTCTCGCTACCTCTCTCTCTCTCTCTTTGCTGCCACTTCTCTCCCTTCACCTCTCTCTCTCCTACCTCTCTCTCTCCCTACCTCTCTCTCTCTCTCTCTCTCTCTCTCTCTCTCTCTCTCTCTCTCTCTCTCTCTCTCTTTGTTGCTATCACTTCTCTCCCTTCACGTCCCTCTCTCCCTACCTCTCTCTCTCTACCACAATTGCAGCAGCACTATCTCCCTTCACCTCTCCCTCCCCCCCTCTCTCTCTCTCTCTCTCTCTCTCTCTCTCTCTCTCTCTCTCCCACTGCGTCTCTCCCTTTACCTTCCTCACTACCTCACCCTCTCTCTCTCGTCGCTGCTACCACACACACTCTCTCTCTGTCGCATGCGCACGTGCACTATCACGTTGCCACGACAGTGGCACTCTCTTCCTTCACCTCTCTCTCTCTCTCTCTCTCTCTCTCTCTCTCTTTCGCCCACCTGCCGCGTGTCTCCCTTTACCTATCTCGCTAGCTCTAGCTCTCTCTCTCTCTCTCTCTCTCTCTCTCTCTCTCTCTCTCTCTCTCTCTCTCTTTCGCCCACCCACCGCGTGTCTCCCTTTACCTATCTCGCTAGCTCTCTCTCTCTAGCACGTGCTACTGCTACCACTCTCTCTCTCTCTCTCCCTACCACTCTCATAAAGTAGATTATTGAGAAGAGACTAATGTTCTTTATAATGGTTGTTACACCTTGTTTACAAAGGAAACTCACAAAGGAGATGGCTACAAAATTTATTCCGGGGATGGAGGTGATTCTATGTTGCAAAAGAGAAGTAATTGCATTTGCTACAATCCATGAAAGTGATCCAAATTCTATTTGTCTTTTTAGAAGATTTGGCAAAGATAAGGTGGCAGTTATCGTATCAAAGATTCTTAGTGCACATGTTGAGCTAAAGAATAATTGTGGGGATATGGAAATCCTTGGAGATGTTATATCCTATAATACTTCCAACAAAGCATTTATTGCATGGGATAGAGATGAGACTTATCCAACACATGTCATTAGGAATACAAAGTGCATATCTTTGGATTTTAGAGTGGGAGATATTTTACAAATGTTATCATTTGCATTTAATAAGAATGAGAAGGTCAAGTCTTGGGATTTGAACAAGTGGAACACTGGACATTTGCACAGATGAGAATTCAAAAAGTTACTGATGATGGTATGGATGATAACTCAATCTCATTGGATGGTCCCTACTATGAGGTAGGTAAGGATTTGAGATGAAGCATGCAAATTTTAAAGATTGGAAAGACTCGGCATGTGGTTTTTAATGATAAACATAAAGCATGTGGTAAGGATTTGAGATGAAGCATGCAAATTTTAATGATTGGAAAGACTCGACATGTGGTTTTTAAAGATTGGAAAGACTCAGTAGGTAAGGATTTGAGATGAAGCATGCAAATTTTAAAGATTGGAAAGACTCGGCATGTGGTCCGACCATCGGATGATGAACATGAGAACGTGAAGTTTTGGGTTGTGAAAGTAGTGGACATGAGCATGGATGACCGGGGGAGAGCTACAACAGTATGAAATGAGCCAAGGGGTAGGAAGGAGAACTAGGATAACAATACATTGTATAGTAGTTGTCTGAAAAAGGAATGGGTCCCAAATTATGATGCAATTTCAAAACTTTCCACAGAGACAGTCATGGTATCTTGGAAATCAAGGACGAAGGAAACAAAGAAGCACATGGGGTATGATGTAGAAGACAAAATAAAATTACCGCAGCCAATTATTTCGCACATTACAGAGTTCATAAAGATGCTCACCCAGGAGGAAGTAGAAGGAGATAGCACAAATGAAGAATGCCCATGATAACACCATTCAAATATCGAGAAAGAGTGAAGGTGGTAGTGGTGGTCAAATGAGAGTGAATGAAGATGGCACCTAAGCGGCAAGTGACGACAGAAAGGACATTTGAATAGCAAATGTTTGGATCGCTCATTTCTGTGATGATAGAAAAGGACATTCAAACAAGCAAATGTTTGGATCGCCCATTAAGTCACTGTAAAGGTAGAACTAAATTATTGAAAAGGCCACGGCAAATCCTTTCATGTTTGGATCGCCCATTTCTACTTAACTCATTGTAAAGGCAAAAATAAATTATTGAAAAGGCCACAGCAGATCCTTTGTACAAAGACTCATCCAGAGCAATATTTCTTGTAAACTTATGATAATGTAAAATTGCAAGCATAGCTATTGCTATTTTTTAGAGTACAAAAGAGGCTTCCATCATGTCTCATGTCTATATAAACCTTTTAATTTCTTGAATATTCAAGAGTATTCTAGTTTTTTGCATTGAAAGTAAAAAGAGTCTTGCAGGTCTCTTGTGTATACCTTTTTTAAATTTTGTGAATCTTTAATAGCGTGGTTTTTCATGAATTTAAACTAATAACTCAAGGGATTTTTTAATTTAAGAATACGATTCTTAAAAACAAGAAATACAAAATTAGGATTTAATAGTAGTTTTTGCATTATTAGTGCAACATTGTAGAGATATATTTTGAAATGTATTATGTGGAAATGATAGTGCTAGAAAGTAAACTTTTGATTCTTGAATGATATTCTCATAAAGTAAACTTTTCATTTGGGAAGGATTTTAAGGAATAGTCCAAAAGTAGACATATGAGTCCAAAATCAATTAAATAAGTGTTATTAATAGGTATTGGCATATTGAGTAGTGGCAAGATTGCATATCCTTTCATTTTTGCACTCCATGCCATCATTGTAAAGCCTTATAAGCTATTTTCTAGCATTTGTGCACATCATTTTGAGCCTTGTAAGCCTCTTAGCGATTCCCGGCATCATTTTTCACATAAGCCTTGTAACATATTGTAATTTATTATAGTTCTAGATCTTCACTAGTAGTTCAGATTGCACTTGATATAGACAATGCTTTGTAGTTGATTCAGACATTGTTTTTTCACAGACATTGTAAGTACATTTCTTGCATCACTTCTACCACTAGCAACCTCAATTTGGAGGCATCTGCTAAGTTGGACAACTCCAATTATAGAACATGGAAATATCAAATAAAAATCATTCTTCTACTTCAAGACAATGGAACTACATTGATGGGTCTACATCTAGACCATCCAATGTACCAATAGTAGCTCCCACCATTGCAATGGCACAAGTAGAAGGGTCCACACTTGCACCAATGGTGTCCACACCTACAATAAATCCTGCCACCATTACTTGAGCACAGGAAGAATGGGACAAGAAAGACAAATATGCATATCATTTTGATTAAGAAGAACATGCAAGCCCCATGCAAGTTGTCATGCTTGGATAGCTCAATACAATGAAGGCATCCAAAGAAGCATGGGATATATTCACATCTCTTTATGAGTCTAATAACACATCGAGTCTCACAATGAGAAACCAAATTAACTTGAGTTTCCACCAACAACATTGAATTTGGTCATGCTTATGTACTTAGAATCATGGATTACAATAATCAACTCGCAATAATAGGAGAGACTATGAATCTCATAGAGATGGTTCAAGTCACCTTGAATGAACTAGGAGAGGGATATAAGAATCTAATCTAGAGTATTACCCTTCAAAGGAAAAATACAAAATTGGAAGAGTTACAGTCAGTGTTACTTGGTGAAGAACTTAGGACTCATGTCATTCAAGCACGCAAAGGTCATTCTAATGATTAAGGATTCACAGCCTCAGGTAGAGGGAAAGGAAGAGCATCTCAAAGAATTGGTCATCAGCATCAAAATCATCAACAATAGCATTAGGATCCGCAGCAACATCAGCATCAACATCCGAGAGGAAATGATGCTAAAGCATATCCTCCACAAGTTCTTAGCACTTCACCCTGCCAAGTCATATTATGCATCTCATGTACAAGATTTGAACATCCATAGGACTTCTTGTATCCACAATAGCTTCAAATAAGGAATATATCAATAACCGCTTCTCAACACTTCTAACTACAGATAAATGCCACCAAGAGCATAAGGCATGAGACACTCCTTTATAGATACTGCGTAATGACATTGGATCCATTTTTGGATATTAAGTGACAAGTATCATCAACTCATAGGATGCATATTGAAATTTTTGATCACCATAAGTGTTTCACATAGCAATAATGTTCTCAACCAAACTAGTATCCTTATTATATGAAAAAGAAGTAAAGGCGTCAAAGTAATCATCACCACTTATAACTGTTACAACCTCTAACAATGAACATGTATCATAGAATTTATTAAACCCACCCATATAAAACACAAGAATTGGATCCAATACATGCATCAATTGACTGCTCATCCGCTCCTATACTTAACTCTTCTTTTCTTATGCCATCAATGTGTACACCTACATTTTCCTATACTACAAGTAGATCAACAAGCTTACATAGCTTGAGCTCGACACAATCTCCTTCACCATTGATGCCTACAGTATCCTCGTCAAGCCCTAAAGACTCACACTAGCTACCTTTTATTCAATCCTAAAGCACTAAATATACTTTATATATTTTAATTACATAAAGTTTGCATGCAGCTCAATATCTCACAAGAAAATTCTATGTGCACAAGCCAAGTCAATTAATTTAACCTAATTGGGCCAACCCAAAGATCCTAATGAATTACATGTCGTGCATGCAACATTTAGAGATTTGCACATGTAACAGTGAGTCATAAAAAATGATAACAAGTCATGAGTTGTCGCTTGCATATAGACTATCTTCTTGTTTTACTTGGCCTAAATATTGTTCAATTTAGAAAGTTTTGGAAACCTTAAAGATAACTATTTTCATAACTTTTGCAAAATAAGCTTATTTTTAGAATTCATTTAGAAAATGCACATATCATAAATTTAGAATTGAAAAATATCCACTTTTCAAGTCAAATTAGAAAATTGGAAAAGTGAAGTTCAATGATAAGATCTAATATTCTACAAATCTTTGAATAATTTATGCATGTATATGTAATGTATAATGCATTCATCAATTAGAATCACAAAGGCATGTTTTTTCCTTCTAAAAGAAATGATCTATCAAAACAAAATATTGCTCACATTTCACCATGAAATATTTACAAACCATCAATAAAAAGATAGTGACAACATCTTGTGAAGAAAATAATGAGACTCATGAATAACACAAACGTTTCCGAGTAACATGAGTAATCGGCAAGAAACTAAGAAATTCTATCCTAATGAGACTCATTAACATGAGTGATGGACAAAAAGGCAAGAAAGCCTATTCTATCAGTGGATGTTCTTCTACTTGTTGGTGTTCCTCTCCCTCTTGTTGCTCAAGATTAGCATCAAGAGTATTGGTTATTGTTTCATCCTCCTCATTAATAGCATCTGGTATATAATCAAGTAGATCTACAATCTCCCCAATAGCTTGTTCACCAATGGGAGGTTGAGGCTCTCCAGAAGCATCAAAAAACCTTGGATCAGACTTTGTAGTCTTCATTCCCACTTCCGGGCACTCATTTAGCAACTCTCCTAGTGCCGTCACTGTTTGTTCAATAAATTGTACCTGTAAGGGGTCACACTCAATAGCAACAACATTTCTCCCCCTCTTTAGATCACTGACAATTGTGGTGCCTATTATGGCAAACAATTCCATTATCCATTCTCCCTTAATTGAAAGAAGGTCAATTTAATCGATCATCAAATGCTGAGTAAGATTCTTTTAAAAAATGCCACAAAAATGTAACCAAAAGAAAAGAAAGGGATAAAGAAGAGAAAAAGTAGAAATAGTACCATATGATACATCTGATTCACCATGTTAAGATCTGTGAAGGCTTTTTGAGCTGTCGTAATTTGATCATGAGCATGAAAAAATATGAGTGCCCATGATTATATTAAGTAAGACCCAAGGTACTTGAAACTTAAAATGGTATCAAAGAGTTCACATTTTAAAATGTAAATCCTAACATTTGACAAGAATTGAGACTGTTAAGCCTTAAAAATGAAAATATTGATCTTAGACTTTCACATATGACCTTAAGCTAGAACCTAGAATGCAAAGTCCATGTTGATGAGACTAGAAGTGGATTCTAGAATTGAAAGAGTGCTCATGTGACCTTAAGATCAAAACTAGAAGAAGAACCTTACAAACGTGGAGGTAGGATTCTGGAATCCACTTACACATTTTTCAAATAGAAATATGAATCTCTCAAGCTCCTTTGGGTTACTTGAATCAGGATGGTATTTCCTAACTTCATCCCAATCACTACAGCTCAACTTTTCTATCATAATTCTTTGCATGTGCAAATAATAGTTTTGCCTGCAAAGACAAAACTACATTTACTAGGAAGCTAAAAGCAAGTTCTTGAGTGAAAACGATTATTATAACATTTGAGTGAATGAGAAAATTAAGAAAATATACCTTTTAAATTCTACTCCCATCTTCTCTAAGGAGATGCTTCGAGCCTTCACATGTGCTAGAACTCTTACTATTAGAGATCCATCATGAATTCCTTGCAAATATCTCCAAGGATTTATCTTTATGTCTTCAGGAAGAGGCTTTATGGCTTCATCTGCCTTGGCTTTCCCACGAGAGCTAGAAGGAGCCTTCAACATCTTTTGACCTTTTGACTTTCCTTGCTTCCATAAATCAAGAATCTCTTCTTGCAAGTTCCAGACATCCCCATCATGAAATGCCAACTGAAAATAATTATCATAATGCCTGATGTTAGGCTTTTGGTTAGTCGTTGACGCAAGCATGGATATTATCATACTCTAAGCCCAACTCATGAATTTTACTTTTGTCCTCATATCATCGATGATGAAGATAATTATTCTGTGGAAGAATCTTATATTTCAAAAGATTTAAAGTAGCTCACTAAAGCTAGTTTGTGACCATCCATGCACCACCTTTAAATTATAGAGTGAAAGAGTAGTTGACAATGAGCTCACTTCAGATCCATCAAAAAGCGGCTTTTTTGCCTCGCTTATTAAATCCTCATCTCGAATCCAACTTCAAAGCAAAACAATAGGCTTAAATAAGGCGAACAAGCTTTTAAGACCCTTTTCGAGATTTTGCATTGTGCTCCAACTGATTGTGTTTTGTTTTGGGATTCCAGTATCCCAAGTTTACAAAACGTGGATTCTGGAATCCAAATTATTAAAAATAGAAGAGGCACTCCCCAAGCGAAGGAGGGAAAATTCATAAGCAGTGCCCCCAGACCCCCCGAGGGGCTGCCACTTCCCGAACCCCCTGCTATAAGGGGAACCTGGGGGGAACCTCCATCAAACCCGCTTGAAGTTTTAAAAACCTTCCACTACATGTCTTGTTGTTTTGGGATTCCAAAATCTTTCACATATTAGTTCGACTCTAAAAGTCCACTCTTCCCAAACTTTGGGATTCTAGAATCCCAAATAGAACTATTTTGTTTCTTTACAACCAATGTAAGCTTTAAGGATAGGATCCAAATCACAATCTTCATATGAAGTAGATTCCAGAATCCTACTTTTCTTTTCACTAGCTCTAAAGAACCATTTCTTAAAAATAAGACTTCTAAGGTTTGGATTCTAGAATCCTAGCTTATTTTCCTTTTGGAATGGAGGACTCATCTTGAGAAGAAAAATTTTTTCCCCTTTGGATGTTGTGTACTTTCACGTGTAATTATGTTTCAATAATTATAAACAATCGGCCCAAAGTTTATAGACAAGAATATCTCCTCATAACTAACTCTATAACTCAGACTAGCAAAATTTGTTCCTTATCTTTTCCAAATATACGAACTCTCATAAAAACTACCTTTGTGGAATCCCAAAACATTAATCACTAATTAAGTAATGTTCTCTAAAAGACTATATTTTTAGAATGTAAACTAAACAAGACAAGTACAAGACCAACCTTTGCTTAAAAGTTGTACAAAAATGTGTGCAAGCCTCAATAGTGCTCTCGCACTCCAATTCCAACTCTTGCAATTGAGAAATAAGGTCCTCCACCTCCTTTTAAAAATAAGGCCCTCCACCTCCTTTCTCTATTTTTAGAAAGTTTGGATATTTAATAAATTTAAGTAATTAAATTCCATAAAAAAAGGTTACACAAACTCTTTTCATGTCTCTAAAGCCTCATTTACAAGGTGCAATATAGAGTGGTAACATGGAGCTCATGAGTAGTCCTAGAAAGGCCTCCCTTTTTTGTCCATCTCCTTCACAAACTTCCACTTTTAGCAAGGATATTGAAGAAATCGATCACAGCCCCTAAAGAGACTTCGATTTTGGCATCAGCATGCACATTGAGCATCGACGCCAGCAATGCTAAGCAAAGAACTTCAAGATGTGCAAGGAAGGAAAGGATACTTTCAAGAATTTCCATACGTGATGCAAGTAGAGCATTTTATTGTAGAAAGAATTGCTTGAGGTCACTAGGATTTAAAAACATCAAGCAAGAAAGGCATCATTTCTTTGGGTTGAAAAGATGGGAACAAAATTTCTTTTTGAGAACTTCTTTGAGAGCCTCCTCCTCCTTGGCAACCAAGTACTTTATTAGTGATATGATGGTTTGCAGAGCAAGCTTCATGAAAGTGTTGTCCGTTGGAAACTTAAGAATGGGGAAAATAATTTCAAGAAAAGGACTTGAGGAGTTTCATCCAACTTATGGCTCTCAAGAAACACCACAACTTTCCTTGTTGAGACAATGCTTCAAAGTTTTGTCTTGCTCAATGGGGAAGTCCTCCCAAATTCTACATTTACTCATTTGCCAGATAGTTTCATAAAGAAACAAGTCTACAATATTTATGTAGATACATTCAAGGAGAGTATGCAAGAGGTTCTCTCCCTTCCCTCATTCTTGAGATTCTGGAGGCAATATTTCTCTCATGTGAAAATTTTTAAGAAGAACAGGATGAGCATTTGTCAAATTTGTGCAAAACTGAAAGCAAAAAGAGACACTGCAAAGACCAAAGAAGACAAGGGTGAGTACATTAGTTTTTTTTAAAGGTACATAATTGAAATTTAAAAAATTTTCTCATCTTTTGTGCATTTTTCTCATACATTGCAGAGCAAATTCAAAAAGCTTTACAAATTCATAGAGAACAACAAAGGGCTTGATCATTGATGGTATGGATTAAAAAAAAACCATGCTACCTCACTTCATACGCACTCCAAAAAATGTGGAGGAGGAAAACTTCATCCAATTGTGTGTTGTTGGAGCGTTGGTGTTCAACGGTGTCTTGTCATCAAGTGTGTTCATCAATTTTCCTAACATTCATAATGGTCCAAACTTGACAATTACAATACTTCAAAAGATCATTGGTGGATGGCCTAGTCAATTACCACCTATTATTTACTTGCAGCTTGGCAATACAAGTAGAGAGAACAAAAGTCAAGTTCTACTTGCATACTTGAACATGCTAGTGCACAGAGGGATTTTCAAAAAAATCAAAATTGGGTTCTTGTTGGTGGGACACACACATGATCAAATTGATTAGATGTTCAGTAGGTTCTCCATCAAACTTGCAAAGAAAAGTGCCTTCGACCTTCTGCAAATTTGTAGTGTGCTACAAGATGCATATGTTCCAATGCCTACCATTGAAGTAATTGAGGAGACATATGATTTTAGATCATATGCAACTGGATAAGGTGTGTATGATGCAACATTTGTGCAGCTCAATGATCATAGATTTCAACATCAATTTAAAGTAGAGAAACAGGATGAAAATACTCTCATGTGGAGCAAAAAATATTCCAACTCCAAAACTTGGCTCCCACATGTTCTTACTGTCCATTCCAGCATGTGCAATAGTTTGAGCTCAGCACATGCTACTCTCTTCCATAAGTGAGACAGCAAGGTCCCAAAAAGATAATTGTTCAATGGATTTTCTTTAGTGCTTGAATGAAATGAAGGAGGCAGTGTGGGGTGCACATGCATATTTTCCAGCAAGGACACTACAATGGTGGCACAATCTTTTTGTACAGCAAGAGAGACTTATTGAGGAGTTCAGAAATGATGCAATTCACCTCAATGTACCATTTGTGTGGTATGAAATTGAAGTTTCTAACACAAGCACCATGGATTGTAGTGCGATAGTCAATGACATGCCAATTGGAGAAGAGTTATTAGCAATGGTCCATGGAGAAACAATGGAAATGTATGTTGGCCCTAGAAAATCAACCAAACGTCATTTACAAGAGAAGGAAATGTGGGAGGTTAATGTAAATGAGCTAAATGAGGGCACAATGATAGTAGTTCTTACCTACTGATGATGAAAACAATCATCCATTTTGGTTGGCCAAAGTCACAAAGCTTATCTATGAGGGGAATGTTGTTGTGGAATTATATTGGTATAGAACTCATTCAATTGATGCACTAAAGGGAAAGTATGATCTAGAGATGATTAAACAAAGAAAAAAAGGAAAGAAAAGTGAAACCCATCACTGTGAACACACTATTCAAAATTTTTGGACTTTCTCTCCTGGTTTGGAATTTTTTTTGGAGCATATCCTCTCCACTCAACTTCACTTAGTGAGCTCAAAAATTCAGTTTTTTAGAGCACTAAATGGGTCACTTATATACAAATATGGCCTTATTAAGCTAAAAAGTCAAGCGGTGACCTCTAATTAAAAAAAATATGGCTCAATGAAGCTATAATTCCCAAACTTGTGCATGGTGCCCCCATCCAATAATAACTTTAATAATCATAGTAGTAGTCTCCTAATTATAGTTCAATTTTAACACTATGCTGAGATAAAGTGAAAATATGACACCATATGAAAAGAGTTTGTTGAATTCAACATATAAGTGGTGTATAGATACACATTTTTTTGAAAAAAAAAGAGTTTGTTGAATTCAATATATAAGTGGTGCATAGATACACCCTTTTTTTGAAAAACAAAGCATACAATACATTATCTTATTGGTGGTGTATAGATGCACCATTTGTATGGAAAAAAGAATACAAAACATTATCTTATGCTTATGAATCTCGTTCAGAGTCATCAGATTCATGTGATGTATTTGCGCTTGATGGGTCAAGTCTTGCCAAATGATGTTTAATATGGACACGACTTGGATCAGGGATTGCGATACATTTTTCAACATTGTATCCATGCTTCTTTTTAAAACTTCGTGTCCTCAATTTCCAGCAATGAATAATGATACTAACTTCCACCTCTGTTCATCCCTCATTATTTGGAACCCATTGACGTTTCTTTTGCAAGCATCCCTCATAGAGTTGTTTTATTGTATATCTTCTCGGGAGATTTTTCAATGGCTTTGGTTCATACCATAAAGCTGTGAATGTTATAGGAGTTCTCTTATCATCCATTTCTATCTTAGCAACCTTTGCAACCCAAATTGGGACACCTTGGTCATCCAACTCTGAACCTGGATCAGATGCCCAAACTGCACAAATAGACCCTCTTCAATCTCATTAGATGGTAGAAACTCTGGTAAGGGTTTTTCTCCCTTCCTGCCACAATATTTTCAAGGTAAAAGGCATTCCTCTACTTCCTCCATATCTACTAACATATATATATCCAAAGGAAAACTTAGTGACCTAGCTTGTTCCAACCAAAAGGATTCACAGCATTCAATGCTCATTAAGTTTTCTTGTCTTTCTAAGGATTGGATAAGTGCTTCAGTTGATTTAATTGTCTCCAAATTCTTAGTTGATTGCTTAAGATATTTATGCATCATACTTTGAAGATGTTTAATGAAGGCTTTCAAGCCTTTCATTTCATCTATGTCAAGTGATTTGTTTTTTGTAAGAACAAATCTAGTTTCCTTCAATGGAATTATTCATTGTAATAAAGCATATGACTCACTCCATAAATGATCTCCATCTACTGATTAGTGCTTCCATTGCATCACTGGAATATTGTTATGCATGTGAAATTGAAAGTAGTGTGGATTTGTGTGTCCTATTAGGGCATCATCTCCTACTTGTAAATGTGGCTCTATGAATGCTCTCCAATCTACCATCCTCTCTCAAATAGCCATTTTTTATTCTTCCTTGCGAGACCCTCCAATTTTTTTCCCAATTTGAAACAGCATATCCTCCATTGTCAAAACATCCATTGACTTCAACTCACCAGAGATAACACTGAAGATTTGATCTATGTCTTCATGTGTATGGCCAACAAGAAGAAAGCCAACTTCCACTTCTTCAAATATTTTCAAACCAACCAGTATAGAGCATAAAGCAAATATATATTTATTCTTGTTCTCTCTCCAACAATTATCAACTTGTATTCGCAACATGTTAGGTAAACATCTGCGAGCATCTCTGAGCTTTCTTACTTCTTTCATGATTGATGTAACAACCTGGTTACTATCATGGTCATGCAAACTATCAATCCATACATCACAAAAGATTCGGTATCCATGTACTAACTTCTCCACACGTGTGTTTTTAGTCCACGTTTGCCCTCTAATGCCAGTGGCAAAGTTGTTGTATTCTGGTCCATGCCATCAATGGTGATGCACATGGACTTATCAACATGTGAAATAGCTTCCTCTCTCCAAGAAGCATACAACTTTTGAGCATCCTGCACATAACGTAAATGGATTGATCGCCATTTAATATATCTTCCTTGCCTACTACTCACATTTACTATGTTCAATGGCATTTTTTAATTCATCACATGTCTTACATTTTGACATCCTTTGCCTTGATGGTGTCTTGACATGGCAAAAATCTTTACGCCAAATTTTGTACAAGGTTGACTGTGAAATCATGCTCTCATCTCTGTCTTGTAAAGTTTTATTGACAGTTTCTAGGATGACCTTCTTTGTCATTCCCAAAGGAAGATGTTGTTGACATTCAACACGTCCATCTAGCATTGTTTGTTGAAGATGAGGCTGTCGTAATGCATGGTCTTTGAGAACTTGCTTTAATGTTGCGGTTGCATTTATAGTGCTTCCATGGCATTTAAGCTTGTAGGTATTTCCATGAATTGTATGAACCGCTTTTTCTTTCACCTCTACGCAGATGGTCCAGTATGTGCCATGTGACAGTCCAGTTAACCATTGATATCCTCTATTGCAAATGGGTCTCCCATTAACCATGGGTTTCAATCTAGGTTTATAGTGTCTTGTGCTCAAATCTTGATCAGTGTATTGATGAAGAACGCATGAAAACTCTTGAAGAAGATAGTTATGTCTAGTAGGCCCTGTCTTACTCCAAATACCAAGGTGTATGGCTGCACAATCATCTTTCCCAACTTTTCTAATGCAATACCTGTGAGCATGCCACTACATGATACTCTTGATCACTACTATAGCTTCTTATCAATTTGGATCCCATTTGTGTTATAGTCCTTTTCTTCTAATAATATTATGTTGTGTCTTCCATGACATTGTGTGGGGGTTAAAGGTTACTGTGCCTTTACCCCGGTTATGTACAATACTCAAACACATATATAAATGAATGAAAAAGAAGATTAGGGTGGTTCTGCACCCACCAAAACTTGTGGCTCTCTGTCTCTCTCTCTCTCTCTCTCTCTCTCCTTCTTCCGTTCTTGCTACCGTTGAGAGCACTCTCAACTGGTATCAGAGCCCGGGTGATCTAGCTGAGCGTGCGTGAATGCTTGAAGCTCAGCAGCTCTGTGGGAGGAAGGAGAAGCTCTGTGGGAAGCTTTGTGGGTGACTTTACTTGCATCCGAGTGTGTAGAGACCTTGGAGGAACCTTTGGAAAAGTCACTTTGGTTTTGCGAAGTGGTTTTGAGAGCCTGTTAAGAGTTTTCAAAGAAAAAGTCTTTTTTTGAGCTTTTCCCTATTCCGTTCGATGACAGAGACTCCGTATTGACTTGTAGAGGCAACTATTGCTTGCTTTTGGTGTCCACTTCACTTCAGGAGCTTAGAAACACCTTCATTCTTGAATCTGGGATCATTTCATTGGATTTTTGACTCACTGTGTCAGTTCCTGCGTTTTTTGCTCGGGTGTTGGAACTCAAGTTTGGAGCAACCATTTGCAGATCTGTCAGTTCCGGTGGACTCAAGAGGTTCTAAAACTTCTATGTTGCTCATCATTCGCACTCCGGTGGAGTTTACAAACAGCTCTGTTTCCAAAAACGTTTTTCAGTCCGTGTGTTGGACCCAATGATTGAGACCACGGTTTCCAAAACCGTCTAACCCATTGCGTTCCTGACACCCAAAAACCCCTACCTGTCAGTTCTTGCGCAATTCGGTGGAGGATTTTTAGAGTTATAGATCTCTGTGTATTCGATTTCATCTCTCTGTTATGCATTTTTCATTCTAAGGTTTTGAAACCTTAGATTTATGCCACATGGCAGTGGATAAGTGTTGACTCCTATTTCTCACTCATCGGTTTGGATTTTGGAGTTCTGGAAGAAGAGAGACATTTGCAGATTTTCTTGCTGATTTCGATTATGCAATGGTGCCCATGTTTTGAGGCATCTTAGGTTCTATTTTCAGTAGCGGTCATTACCATGGGACTATGATTTCTTGAGCATACCTTATGCAAATCACTCTGGTTGCAATTTGAGCAGTGTGCGCTCATTCGTGGTGTGCATTGGGTTGCAGTGGATGATTTATAGGCCATTTGGATGCATTACGGTCCTTATTGGATGCGCTGATAGGCCCAAATTGCCTTGTGGGATGCTATTTTTATGGACGCTTTGCACATGGATGCTATTTTATGCTGAGGGACAGCTTTGACACATTGCAGGTGATGCACTAATAGTGCTATGCTCTCTTGGATGAGATATTATTGATGCATATGCCAGTGGATGGTGTTTATGCTTGAGTCATTTGGCACTTATTGGCATTTTCTTTTGGGCCAGATTTGCTCATATGGATGCATAGTATATGCACATGAGTGAGATGCATCTTTTGATGCTTTGAGCTTTGAGTTTTGGTAACATTTCACTCTATTGTGGCATACACATTTGGGTGCACCTGGTATTTGGTGTGATTCTCTCTTGGAGGCACTAGCATTTGGGATTTTGTTTCATTTGCATCATGGCATCCTCTTCCATGTCTGAAAAGGAGTTTTTCAGCATTAAAAAGTTTGATGGGACAAGCTTTTCTTTGTGGAAAGAACAAATAAGGGATGTGCTTATTCAAAAGAAGCAGATTAAACCCTTGGCAGGGATTGAAGCTAAGCCTGCAAATATGTCTGAGGATGATTGGAATGAGTTGGATGCATTAGCAAAGTCTACTATTAGACTTCATCTTGCAGAGTCAGTTTATTTCACAGTAGTAAATGAGCAGACTACAGAAGATTTATGGAAGAAACTGTGTGCCACTTATGAGAAGGAAATTGCCTCTAATAAAGTTTACCTCATGAAGAGGTTGTTTGAGCTACAGATGAAGGAAGGGGTCTCCATTGCTTCTCACTTGAATGAATTCAATATTATTTTCAGCCAGCTTCAGGCTCAGAAGATGAATTTTCATATGGAGACTAAGGCAATATTTCTCTTATGTTCATTGCCATCCTCATGGGATACCTTCCGTACAGCTGCTGTCAGTAACTCTGCACCTGGTGGAGTACTGAAATTTGATGATGTTGTGGGTAGCTTGTTGGCCGAGGAGATTAGACGGAAGTCTATGGATGGCAACAAGCAGGATGCAGCCTTAAATGTGCAAAGGGGCAGATCCTTAAATGTGCAAAGGGGCAGATCACAGTTCAGGGGGAAGTCCCAAGAAAGAGGGAAGTCTCGTAGCAAATCCAGGGCATGGAACATTGAGTGTTACCACTGTGGCAAGAAGGGCCATATGAAAAAGGATTGCTACAAGCTGAAAAGAGAGCAAAAGGATAAGAAAAAGAATGCAAATTGGGGTGCAAATCAAAAGGAAGAGAGTCCAAGGGAGGACAAAGGAAAAGTGAAGATCGAGGAAATCAATGCAGTTACACATGATAGTGACAATGACGTTCTCTTCATGTCTAGTTTATCTGCAGAGTTGCTTACCACTTCAGATGATGCATATTCCTAGGATTGGATTTTGGATTCTGGTGCTTCATTCCATGTTACTCCCCATAGGGAATGGTTCTCCACTTATGACAATGGAAAGACAGGTTGTGTGCATCTTGGAAATGACTATGCATGTGACATAGTGGGAGCAGGTGACATAAAGTTTTCTTTTGCAAATGGGTCTGCATTTGTTTTGAAACATGTGAGACATGTGCCTAAGCTGACCAAGAGTCTTATTTCAATGGGTCAGCTAGATGATGCTGGTTTTCACACCACTTTTGGCTTTCAGAGTTGGAAAATTCAGAAGGGCTCTATGCTTTTGACCAGGGGTGCCAAGTGTGGGACTTTGTATCCCTTACATGTATCAGGGGTATTTGATCATGTTGTTGCAATAACCGAGCAGCCAAGCACTTCTTTGTGGCATTGCAGGTTGGGGCACATGAGCCAGAATGGAATGAAACTCTTATGCTATTTGGGTTATGTACCTCATTTGAGTTTCTCTGATTTTGAATTTTGTGAGCATTGTCTCTATGGGAAGCAGACTAAATCAGCCCATAAAAGAAGGGGAAAGAAAGAGTTTGAAATGCTTGATTTGGTGCATTCAGACGTATGTGGTCCCATGCCTACACAGTCATTAGGCGGGGCTGAATACTATGTGACATTCATTGACGATGCAACTAGGAAAGTGTGGGCTTATGCTATAGCTCGGAAGAGTGATGTGTTCCAGGTATTTCAGAAATGGCTGGCCTTGGTTGAGAATCAGTCAGGTAGAACGCTTAAATGCCTACGGACTGACAATGGTGGAGAGTATCTCTCTCATGACTTTCAGCATTTCTGTGATACACGTGGGATTAAGAGGGAGCTCACATCCCCTCGTACTCCAGAGCAAAATCCAGTTGCTGAAAAGATGAACCGTACCATTCAAGAAAGGTTGCAATGCATGCTTTCCAATGCAAGCCTTTCTGGTGGTTTTTGGGCTGAGGCAATGAAGACTGCAGTGCATGTGATCAATAGATCACCTAGTAAGAGTTTGGATGGTGGTATTCCTGAAGAGGCATGGAGTGGCAAGAAGCCCTCTTACTCTCATTTGCATATATTTGGGTGTGAGGCATATGCACATGTGCCAAAAGAGCTTCGAAAGAAGCTAGATCCTAAGTCTAGGAAATGCATCTTTCTGGGTTATGGTGAAAGTGGAGAGATGGGCTATCGTCTCTGGGATCCAGAAGCAAAGAAGATCATACGCAGCCATGATGTGGTCTTCAATGAGAAGAAGATGCATAAGGCACCCATGAGGGATATGGAAATGAGGAGAATCACTTTCCAGGATGTGAATCCACCTGCATATGTTGATAGACAGCAAGCTGTCCATGCACCAAATGTGCAAGAAATGGTACCACCAAGTACTCCCACAGGTATACAATCAAGGGTAGATGATGAATCATCTATTGGTGGAAATAATGAGCCAAATGTGGCTGATATGCAAAAGGAACAGCAAGCTAAATGCCTTTGAGAAGATCATCTAGAGTGTCTAGACCACCTGATAGGTTTGTTCCAGGGGTAGACTATGTGATGCTTACTGATTGCGGGGAGCCTTCTTGCTACAGAGAGGCTATGATGCGTGAGGATCAATGCAAGTGGGAGTATGCTATGCAATCAGAGATGAGTTCACTTAAGAAGAATAAGACTTGGGACTTGGTTTCTTTGCCACATGGAAAGAAAGCATTGCCATGTAAATGGGTCTACAAAATGAAGGTCACAGGTGATGATGTGCCTAGGTACAAGGCCCGTTTGGTCGCTAAAGGATTCAAGCAAGAGAAGGGTGTGGACTTTGATGAGATATTCTCTCCAGTTGTGAAGATGACCACACTTAGATGCATGCTTGGACTAGTGGCAGCAGAGGATATGGAGCTTATTCAGATGGATGTCAAGACAGCTTTCTTGCATGGGGATTTGCATGAGGAAATTTACATGGTGCAGCTGGAAGGCTTTGAAGAAAAGGGCAAAGAGCATTTAGTTTGCAAGCTGAAAAAGAGTCTCTATGGTCTTAAGCAAGCACCTAGAAAATGGTATCAGAAGTTTGATGCTTTCATTCAGTCCCAGGGTTTTAGAAGGAGTGAAATTGATCACTGCCTCTACACTAAAAGGGCTAAGGATAATAGCCTGATAATCCTGGCACTATATGTGGATGATATGCTATTGGCTAGCAAGAATACTTATGAGCTAGATGCACTAAAGGCCAAGTTGCATGAGGCCTTTGATATGAAGGATTTGGGATTTGCAGGTCATATTCTCGGTATGCGCATCACGCGTGATCGGAGTAGGAAACTCCTTTGGCTTTCACAAAAAGAGTATGCTACAAAAGTATTGCAGCGTTTCAATATGGAGGGGGGGAAGGCAGTGAGTACTCCATTGCCTCCATATGTGAAACTGAGTCACACAGATAGTCCCAAATCAGATGAGGAGAGGGCCATGATGGCCAAGGTTCCTTATGCATCAGCAGTTGGGAGTCTTATGTATGCTATGATAGCTACTAGACCAGACATTGCATTTGTAGTGGGAGTTGTTAGCTGGTATATGGCTAATCCAGGAAAGAGGCATTGGGAGGCAGTTAAGTACATCATGAGGTACATGAAGGGTACCAAGGAGATGTGCATCTGCTTTGGTAAAGGAGACATGCGTGTACTTGGGTACACAGATTCAGACTATGCAGGGCATGTGGATAGTAGGAGATCCACTTCTGGTTATGTGCTCACCTTTGCAGGTGGTGCAGTGTCGTGGATGTCTCACACACAGAAGTGCATTGCTTTGTCTACCACAGAGGCTGAGTATGTTGCAGCCACAGAGGGTTGCAAGGAGGCTATATGGCTTGATCGACCAGTGGGAGATTTGGGGATTCATACAGGTGTACCGACATTGCATAGTGATTCCATGAGTGCTATTCAGCTAGCACGGAATCCGGTCTTTCATGCAAAGACCAAAGACATTGAGGTCAGGTACCATTTCATCAAGGAGGTACTTGAGGACAAGCGCATAGAGCTTGTCAAGGTTCATACAGATGATAACCCTGTAGATATGCTAACGAAGAGTCTACCTAGTCAGCGGTTTGAGTATTGTCGTGTATTGATGGGCATTGGATAGTATGCTCACTGGTTGTTCTCCCTTAAAGGCACATTGTCCTTTAAGTGGGAGGTTGTGGGGATTAAAGGTCACTGTGCCCTTACCCCGGTTATGTACAATACTCAAACACATATATAAATGAATGAAAAAGAAGATTAGGGTGGTTCTGCACCCACCAAAACTTGTGGCTCTCTCTCTCTCTCTCTCTCTCTCTCTCTCTCCTTCTTCCGTTCTTGCTTCCATTGAGAGCACTCTCACATTGAAGGAAACTGTCTTGGGCAAACTTGATTTCAAGAAAGCTAACCCCCATTTACAAGTACTATGAACTTGTAGATGAGACGTAGTACTATGGACGTCTAGATGTGAAGTACTATCCATTGCATTTTGAATGACACCTGCACTAGTCAACTTAATTATCTCCACTATACAGAGAAAACTCTAAGCATAGCCCTTAAAGTTGCCAATTGCTAAAACTTATCTGGAGCAAGATAACATCTCTACTTTTTCCCCATCAAAATAAGTTTTCTTGATATCTTGAAAGTATGTCTTTGGAACAATTTCATCTTGGTCCCAGAGCATTCTGTGTGCTTGCATATCAAATATGTCAGATATGTCCCAATGTTTCAAAGTCTCCATGTGGATATTTTAAATGTACTTCGGGATTTGCAACATTGGTGATTATCACTACACATCTTCTCTCACCACAACGTTGGAAATGACACACGTTCATAGGATCAAGACTATGAATTCGTCCAAAAGCCACCACTTCATTCTTCTTATATAACACCACATCCATACCCTCTGTTAAGGTGAATACTTGTTTTATGTACAAAAATAGATTAGCAACTCAAAAAAAGACATAATAAATAATCATCGAGCTTATTATTACTTAATAACTTTTATATCAAAACTAGCAGAGAAGACATTGAACCTAAACCCTAGACCATAAACTTTAAACAATTAATACAAAAACATCTTAACCACCGTAAATCCTAAACTTCAAACATTTAATCCCTAAACCCGAAACCCTAAATCGTAAACTCCTAAACCCTAAACCCTAAACTCTAAATCCTAAACCCTAAATCCTAAATCCTTAACCCTAAATACTAAACCCTAAACCCTAACCCTAAAATACAACCAAAATTTAATGAAATTTTTTTATTTGTGCAATATGTTTGATATATCCCCCAACCTATTGCATATGCAACAGGTTAAGGGTGCACCCAACCTGTTGCTTGAGTAACAAGTTTGGGGGTATATCCAACTTGATTTGTGCAACAGGTTGGGATGACCCCCAACCTGTTACTCAAGGGGGATATATCCAACCTGTTACACAAATCAAGAAAATTCCTTAATTTTTGCAATAGGTTGGGTGCACCATTAACATGTTCCACTTGCAAAACGGGTTGGGGGATATAACAAACCTATTGCACAAATCGAAAAAGATCATTAAATTTTGGTTGTTTTTTAGGGTTAGGGTTTAGGGTTTAGTATCTAGGGTTAAGATTTTAGGGCTTAAGGTTTAAGATTTAATGTTTAGGATTTTGGGTTTATAATTATGGTTTTAGGGTTTAGGATTTAGGATTTAGGGTTTAGGATCTAGGGTTTAGGGTTTAGGGTTAAGGATTTAGGATTTAGCATTTAGGGTTTAGGGTTTATGATTATTATTTTAGGGTTTAGAATTTAGGGTTTAGGTTTTAGGGTTTAGGGTTTAGGGTTTAGTATATAAGGTCATGAGCTTACAGTCTAGAATCTAGGGTTTAGGATTTGGAAATTAGGTTTTAGAACTTAAGGTATAGGGGGTAGGGTTTACGGTTTAGGGATTAGAAGCAAGCATAGCAACTTGGATGAAGTGGTCACCTGAATGATTCAAAGTGAGGCTACTCTGTAGGCACTACTGTTTTTATTGAAATATGATGATGAGTTAGCTGGCAAGTCAATTGATGTGGATAAGAAGAAAGCACTTAGCCTAGGTCAACTCCTTGATAAGACAAGGGCTAGAAAGTGGTTGGCTTCAATGGATGCAGATGCCACACCAACAAAGGATCTAAGAGCTAAAATTTCAAAGGTTGTTAAGACAAAATATATGGACATCAAGAAAAAGGCCTTGCAGACCACTTCCCAAGGTAGAGCAATTGGTGGTTTAGATGATGGTTCTCCATTCAACTTCTCCTATGATATCTTGCTATCAAAGAACGATACAATTTTTGCACACATCAATGGCATTGATATAGAGCATTTCATAACAATGAGTGGTGATGCTCGGGAAAAGCCATGTGTATTTTTCATAGATGAATTGCAAGACCTTGCAGTGTCACGGATAGTTGAACTTGCACGGTTTATCATAGAAGGTCCTATGGCAGATAAGAAAAGATTAATGTTGGTCCTGTTCATGACAGAATCACAAACGGATGCCTTGTATGCAAGTTTGACATCTGTATTTGGGTATTTATTTTCAAAAGTATACCATGGTATAGTCCTACGCAATCATATGACTGTCTTGGAAGGCACTGCCATTCAAGTCTTGTAGCCTTTCTTGATGTGTTTCTTATCTAGGGGTGGTGGCAATCTAATCAAATTCCTGCTTCATTACTTTGAGGACAATAAGGTTAAGCTTGATGCAGCAATGGTGGATTACAGAAAGTCGATGGATCTTGATGTGATACTAGAGATAACAAAGAATTTACGGAATGATGGGTGGGAAGTAGCATTGTATTGAATGGGTTTCGCTACTAAGAAATTGCTGCGCCAAGGTAGAAATGTAAATGTCATTGATACCCCCCATCAGATTGAGTTCTTTGACACATATTACAATTGCACTACCTTCTTTGAAGAGGAAAATGTTGAAGAAGAGGGTAGTGAGGAAAATGTCAAAGAAGAGGGTAGTGAGGAAAATGTTGAAGAAGAGGGTAGTGAGTTTGAGGGTGATGATTCTAGCTCAGGTGATGATGAGGATGAAAGCTCTACATCCGATGACTTATACCAAGAAGAAATCCGCACAAAGAATAAGCGTGATCAATTGTCAACTAGAGTCAAGGAGGTTCCACTCATCATATGGGAAGGCCCGCGGCAGCAGTAAGAAGTAGTAGTATAGCATGTCGTAGGAAAAGGTAAGGCTAAAGAGGTGGAAGCACTTTCCTTGAAATTAAAAGTGAGGAAGGCACCCTTGATCTTGGGTGAAGGACATGCAAGTGGATCAAGCAAGGAAGCCTTACCCAAAGAAGGTATGGACGAGGCAAAGCATGACCAAGAGGAGTTACGAGGAGGCATAGATGGTTCTTCAACCATGACCTTACAAACTCCAGAGCAGCCTACTAGTCAGGAACCTAGTAGCCAGGACCCTACTCACCAGGAACTTGGTCATGAGATTGTAGAGCAGCCTACTAGTCAGGTGCTTGGAACTGAAGAGCGGACTACTAGGCAAGACGATACTAGCCAGGACCCTGCTACTGAGACTCCAGTCTTAGAGCAACCTATTAGTCAGGACCCTAGTAGTCAAGGGCACATTGAGGACATTGGTACTATCTTAGAGCAGCCTATTAGTCAGGACCCTGGTAGTCAAGGGCCTGGCATTGAGGACATTGGTACTGAGGAACATGATGGCTGACGGCTTTGTAATCACAAATTTTGAACTTCGCAAGTTTTACACTTCTATGTAAAGCAAATATCTAATAAAAATTAACTACTTTTTTTATTTCTTTACTCTCATTATTGTGTATAAAGATTGTTTATGAGTTCCATTTTATACTTCATGGTGTATTTTAAGTTTTATGTCAATGTATTTTTATAGTTAAGGGTGTTTTTTAATACCAAGTGAGGTATATATGTACACCACTTACACATAAAAGGATTTATGTACACTACCTTTCTAAGGGGTTTATATACACCACCTTTCTAAAAGAAATGGTCATAAAGGTGTGTGTGCACACCACTTATACATAAAGGTGTTTATTTACACCACCTTTCTAAGAGAATTGGTCATCTATTGATGTTCTTGGGTGATAGTAGCAGCTCCATTAATTTTCTCAGTACGTAAATGTAGGTCAATATGTACACCACCTTTCAAAGAGAATTGGTGATGTATTGATGTTCTTAGGTAATAGTAGCTCAATGTAAACATTGAAAAGTTTTTGAATGAAGGCCAATACATGCACCACCTTTCAAAGAGAATTGGTAATGTATTGATGTTATTATGTAATAGTAGCTCAATGTACTCGCAAATACGTTAATAGCATGATTTTCATGATCATATTAAGTAGTAGAAGAGTATACTATCTATCCTTAGTAAGATATGCATCATAAGAAGTATGTACTTAATCACTAAATCTTTTGTTTTGAGTTGTCAAATCTAGTTCCAAAAATAACATTACTAGTATATTCAAGAAAATTGGACTATTTTTTAGTTCATTTCTCAAATTGGACATTGCACAAGTCCAAAAATTTTGTGTGTTTGTGTGGACATTTTTAATTTGCACGATGTAGAAATTCTTGTATATAGATGAGTTAAAAAGTTTTGGACATTTGCGCCAAAAATTCCTTGAATTATACGTAAGGACATTACTCCATACTCCCTCGGGTACCTCAATCAGGATAGCGATTTTGTCATGTGACTACGAGCATTGACAATGTAGTGTTTGATATTACAAAAGGCTTCCAAGGGGATGTGTATTCAACGCTTTAAGGGGATGTGTATTAAAAGGGTGGGTGTCCCCCAACGACTTCAGCAAAGATTGCTAGAGTTAGGTTAGGCAAGCTTTAAAGCATGACAAGGCTTCACATAGATCCAACTTAAGAAGCATTAACATATTAAGATTTCTAAATAAAATCTTAGATTGTATTCGTTGAAATGAAAGGGAGGGAGCCAGGATCCCAACCTTAAGACCCGACGGAGCAGGTTACCAACCTGTCCTAGGCGGGTCATGTTACTCACCTTCTTAATAGAGAAAAAAAAGATAAAAATGGGGATTGAAATTTCAACATATCTACAAGTGAAGTGAGAGCTAAGCTTGGTCGTGGTCTTCGTTATTGGATCTTTGTGTACTAGGAGATGTAAATTTTGTGTTAGGTGTGTATATGTGAGCGAGAGATAGAGTCAATCGTATTCTTCAAAGTTCATAGGCGCATGTTACAACAAGATCCTAAAACATCCTAAAAGAGGTACTTTTTCACGACAAGCAACAAACGAGCGTGATCACGTTACAACCTTTAATCGAGCCTGCGGCGATTATGAAGGAGATTACCACCTACGATAAACGACATCCAAACATCTATGCGAAAGAGAACATCCACTTTAAGATGAAAACTCCATCCTTAAAATTCGCTTATCCGGTTTAGACTTCCATGTTCATTAACAGTGCAAGTAACTCACTCATTCGTTAATCAAGACGCATAGACTGACTTCCAGGATAAATGTCAGAAAAGATACTGTCATTTCATAAGTATACAAACGTCTAAAGAAATTGCTCATCGTAAACCGCATTGTAACAGACACTCAATTGGAGGTGAGTCATGACAGATCCTTAATTTGCTCACTTTCCAGGAACGAAGTTAGTCGCATAAGCCCAGGCATTGTTGACAGCAGGATCAGCCAGATGGTCAGACAGGTTCTCGATAGGTCCCTTGCCTGTAACAATGGCCTGCACGAAGAACCCGAACATGGAAAACATGGCCAATCGCCCATTCTTGATCTCCTTCACCTTCAACTCGGCAAAAGCCTCTGGGTCATCAGCAAGGCCAAGAGGATCGAAGGCACCTCCAGGATAAATTGGGTCCAGTCCCTCGCCAAGAGGACCTCCTCCAACTCTGTATCCCTCAATGGCTCCCATGAGCACGACTTGACACGCCCAAATGGCAAGAATACTCTGGGCGTGGATCAAGTTTGGGTTTCCTAAGTAATCCAATCCTCCCTCAGCGAAGATTTGGGATCCAGCTTTGAACCAGACAGCCTCTCCGAACTTGACGCCATTCTTTGCCAGAAGCTCGGGGGTGACACAGCCAAGAGCTCCAAGCATTGCCCACCTGGCGTGGATTACTTCCAGCTCCCTGTTCTTAGCAAATGTCTCAGGATCTGCCGACAGACCTGCTGTGTCCCAGCCGTAATCACCAGGGAACTCCCCGGTAAGGTAAGAAGGAGTGGCCTCAGAGAATGGCCCAAGATACTTAGGACGGTCTGGACCATACCTGGAACACATTATGCAATCGAGGGTATCAGAAACGATTTAAGCTGTCACAAACATTTTGCAATACAGAGCATCGGATAAACATCAAATCGGAATGCTAGCTGTCCTGAGGAGAGCACGCTACGGGCTCAGGCCAGAAAATCTAACAAAAGCCTTCCTAACTCCAGACACAGTACCACTCCAAGGAAACAATCGGAAACCGCAAATGCAAGCACTGAAGAGGTCTCTTCAGAACTACAGGCTCTCAGACGTGACACACACGAGAACCACAACCATGGCTACAAATGTGTATGTAGGCAGGCAGGAAGAAGTAAAGTATTCGTTTCAGGAGACGGATCCGACCAAACGAGGATACCACAGGCCGGGAAGCTGTCTTGCGGGGTGGCGGGAGGGCAAGTTAAAACAAAGGGAGAGGGAGGGCGTACAAGTTTAAGAGCGATTCTAGAGAGCAAGAGGGAGGGGAAGAGGAGGGAAGTGAAGGAGGTACCAGATGCTGTCGGGGGAGCTCTTGACGGTGCGGCGCATGGAGACGCGGGCCTCAACATTGGCGACGCGCTTGGAGAGCTCGCTCTGGGGCTTGAGGGCGGTCTGGCCGGCGAAGGTGGAGCTACTGAGGGCAGAAGCAGAAGCGACGGAAGCCATGGCTGCTATTGAGGAAGCTCAACACAAACCTGAAAGCTAGCCCACGTAAACACCAAGGAAGAAGAAGCTGCTGATCTCCTTAACATTAGCAGTACTAAATAACACCTCTCAGCCCCACCCCTCTATCCACCCTCGCCCAGTCCTCTCCCTCCACGTGTCCCCCATATCTCCCTCGCCCCCTCCTTGCCTGCCACTTGTCCCCCCTTCCTTTTCGAACACATCCCTTTTATTTTTGCCTTTAGATAACACCTTCGTTGGATGGCATCCCTTCGTCTTTCATCACACTATCTCTCTCTCTCTCTCTCTCTCTCTCATATTTGTATAAAACCTACAATGGGATTGAAGCTTGCCTCCGTAATTCGTGCCTATTCCGCCAGTTGATCGAACGGTTGTCATCTCTTCCCATTCCATCTTGCTTTAATCTAACTACATGCAATCTCTCAAACCTCCCAAAGCTCCCCGAAGCTCCCCAAGCCTCCCCCGAGCCACCCTCGAGCCACCCCCTCCTTAAGTTATATAGAGAAGGTAAGACGTTAAAAATGACTCTGTGTGTGTGTGTCTAAAGAGGGAACCATATTTGCATGCGTGTGTGTGTGTGTACATGGAGATAATTAGCATGTATGCAGATAGTAACATATATACTTACTTCAACTTATAAACTTTGCTCATACATTTAAGACGCAATGTCATTCACTACTTCTTTATTGAGCATATAAACATATAAATGTATAAATATAATATAAATATGTGTGTGTGTGTGTGTGTGTGTGACTATGAGAGAGATAATTAGCACATATATATGCAAACATTGACATATATACTTTCTTCAACTTCTTAACTTTACTCATACATTTAAGACAGCATGGAATTCACTTCGAGCTTATTGTTGACATAGATAAGAAGATATTGGCAAAGAAGATCTTGTCTAGTTGGACTATGTGTATGTCCTTGCAAGTGTGTGTGTGTGTGTGTCTAGGTGTGTGTGTATGTGCACCATATAAATGTGCACCTCTAAAATGCACATGGGTGGAATATGTGCAGATGCTACTTTATCTCCATAATGAGCACATTTGTTCATTTAGGCATTGGAACAACAACTTCTTCACAAATAAATAGTTATAGTTCAAACCTCGAGAGTTTGCCCAAGTCACTAATGTCCACTTTCTATCACAGTTACACACACAATAGAGCCTCTGTTTTCTCTGTGTGTGTGTGTGTGTGTGTGTGTGTGTGTGCAGCGGAGGACATGCATGCAATCCTTGACCACTTCTTCCAAGGTGGGAGACACATCTCTCTCTCTCTCTCTCTCTCTCTCTCTCTCTCTCTCTCTCTCTCTCTCTCTCTCTCTCTCTCTACCTATCTATCTCTATCTCTATCTCTATCTCTGTTCCCCCCCCCCCCTTTCTCTGTCTCTCTCTCTCTCCATTCGGCATCGCCTCGTCCTTGTGTGAGTGAATTCTCTGGGTGTTTTTATTTCTTGAACATGCAAATGTTTATGTTGGCATACCTATCACGGACTCCTTGTTGTAGGCGGAATAAGTTCATCATTCTATATAAATAGCGAGAGCTAAACACCCGATAGGTACTACTCTACTCTGTATCTTCGTATTGAGAATTGGTGAAATGGAGGGCTCTACAGACTAAATGGATACAGACAGCGGAGCCTTTGCAAAAGGTTTGAAAGTGAACCTACAATTGGCTTGATTTTGCATTGTTGTCTTTTCGAATCGTCTTTCATTACTTCGTTCTGATATATTGGCTATCTTTGATTGTAGGTTTGGCTAAAGTCTTCCCTGATGTAGTGGAATTCCTTCCACTCCACTGTTTGCAAAACGTTCTGTTGCTGAGGATGTCGAAAATGTTGTGAAGCCGACTGATGCATTCCACGGTATATGCCATGCAATGTGTTGTATTAGTATCCAATTGCATTTCTCGTAAGTGAAGACTTTATTTGTGTTCATTCTTTATTTGCACGGTGTGTACTCCAGAACTGAAGGTTCTTTCATCGTTTCGTTCTCTGCTTCCACAACTGAAGCTTCGTTTGCATTTTGTTCTCTGATATAGTATCTTTCTGCCGTTCGCTTCCATGTATCACCTCTACCTTCTTTTTGTGAGGTTAAATGTATTAACTTACTTGGCTAGTGGTGAGCAGAGTCATGCCTTCTTTTCATGAGGTTAAGGTATTGACCGAGTTGGCTACTAGTAGCCACTTGTTTGTTGTGTTGATACACAAGCAAATGGGTCGATTAAAGCACCAGGGTTGCAATTGATTTCTTTCTATTTTGGAGTCCACCGCTGTAATCTTGCAAATGTCTTTTGCAGCATTCTCAAGCATGGTGGGATCTATTTCCTTTGAGCTCACATACCTAGAAAGAAAAAAGTACGCCATATTAGTAATATGAACACCTTGCATCCTATAAAGTACCTCACAATCTCGCCCATCTTGTGAATACAATATTCACATTTTGTATCCTGTAAGTACCTCACAAGCTCGCCCATCTTGTAAATACAATCCTTCACGTCCTTCGATGCACTACGAAAAATGCTAGTAGGTAGTATGAACTGAACACATGAGGAATGGTTGATTAGTTGCTTCTAATTCACTCACAAATTTGGAAGGAAAAAGATATTATGCACATAAAATACTTACTTGGAGCATCTTGTGCCAATCATGAGATTTCAAGCCATATAATTGCTCTACACCTCTTTTCTTGCTCTTTGTGAAGGCCCTCTTCAAACACCTCATGCATCCAGTGGGAGTACGAATTGTAGTGATAGCTCGCTTCATTGCCACCATCTCTAGCTTTGATAACCTCCATGATGCATGAGGTAGAAAGACACACCCATTTGGCCTCTCTTGTGGCCAAGCTTCACGCATCCTCCTTGTGGTGCATAAATCCTCCCTTATGCTTGTAGAATCTCGTGTCCCATTCAAATGTTCCCAAATGGTAGATGCCACATTCTTGAAGATATGCATGGGATCAAGTAGGTGATTGATCTTGAGGTGGGACCAATATGGTAAACGATAAAAGATGGAGTATCTAAACAAAAGCTAGGGTTAGCGGGGGTAATCTTCATTTCCTACCAATATAGCACATAATAGTTACAAACCCTTACTAGCTCATGCCAAGTGGTGGAGGAGTCATGGAACCATCCCAAATTCTCATCCAATCTCTCGCAGTGAGTGATTGTGGGGGGACCTCATTCCAAGGGGCGAGATATCTAGGGTGATCAGGTGGGAGAAATCAATGCTGATTCTCATAGATGACCTTATTCAATGCGTCTACTCGTAAGCCTGGGAAGTCATGTGCGTCCACATCAAGACTGCTTTGCAATTGAAGTCTCGTGATGAGAGAGGCCTGCTCACATCATGCACCTTGATACCTCTCCAAAGTATCTCTTGCTCGTCAATCAAAGGCTCCAAATAAACATCTGGATTTTTGACTTTATGTTTCCCTGGAATTAGAAGGGATAACATAACATGTCCTTTTTTAATCGCTATAGAGGGTGGAAGATTATAATTCACCAATATTACTGGCCATACATTGTAAGAGGTGCTTTTGAGACCAAATGGGTTCACACCATCCATACCCAATCCAAGTCTCAAGCTCCTAGGTTCTTCCTTGAAGCTTGGCCATGTGTCTTCAATA
The DNA here is from genome assembly GCF_047967505.1 of Dipteris shenzhenensis. Classification (NCBI taxonomy): domain Eukaryota; kingdom Viridiplantae; phylum Streptophyta; class Polypodiopsida; order Gleicheniales; family Dipteridaceae; genus Dipteris; species Dipteris shenzhenensis. Next base: position 43,748,685 of record NC_141602.1, on the reverse strand, counting down.
TGCTTCCACACAGGAGTGTCTGCGGGAGTTCTCCACTTGCCATTGGTTGATCGATGGGAGGAATGCCATGACATGAGCTCTGCAATAGATTTGCACTTGAACATATGTTGGATGCAAGGGATTATGGGAAAATGTTGCAGAACCTTACGAGGCACATCCAATGTTTTGAGATCTGCTCTATATCTTGCCTCTCCACAAGTAGGACACTCTCTTGTATCCTTATGTTGTCCACGAAACAGGACACAATCGTTGATGCATGCATGGATGCACTTGTAATCTAATCCTCCAAGAGAGGTCACATGTTGCCTTGCCATATCTCTTGAGGTCGGTAATTTATTCTCCCTTGGAAGCATTTTACACAATAGCCTGCACGTGAAGACCATAAATGAGAAAAAGCATTCGAGTAATTAATGCACTAGCATAATTCACCATGTTTGCAAAATAGACTTTAAAGCTTACTTGAGTAATGCATTCAAACTTGCATTGCTCCATCCATAGATGGTCTACAAGTTTAGTAACTCAAGGGAGGCACGTAGAACAGAGAATGTGCACCCCTCAAATAGTGGAGTCGATGCTACAATAAAAAGATCGTCCTGCTCCATGCTATCATCCCTACCTAAGGACTGATGGACATATAAATCCCGTACCATATCATCAAACACCTCCTCCACGGCCTCATGAGGTAATGGCAGAGGGCTACTATCACCATCACTCCATGCATCCATAACGGTCCCTCCTGAAGATCCCACCTCATATCACCGACGCTTTGCCTCCTCATGATGAGCATAGGGCAACATATGCGAGTGTGGCACTGCATCCTATATCAAATTAAAATGGGATCATAACTCAAACACATGAACACCCATATGTATCTCAATCAACCTTAACTCTTTAACACTTACCATGTTTACGGTCGCATCCCATTCTCTATACTTTGAGATGTGATTGAGTGTAATTTTGCGTGCACGATACATGTTTCCTCGACATCAATCACACATACATTTGATTTTTGCTCCAACCACATTTCACAATGGTGGATATAGATGGATTCATCCTCACTGGAGCTACTTGTTGAAGATGAAGACATCCTATGTATAAACAACCCAAAAAATTTGTTCTTGGATGAGTTGTAAATGTCAAAACTCTGTGAAGCGTCTACAAGCGCGTCTAACACCGCCTTTGTATTATGGAGTGCATCTATAGGCGCATCTAAAATGTAGTGTAGACATGCAGATAGATGCGCAAACTACGAGCTGATTTTTGAACCTACTTTTAGCATGCTTGCTTTTCTTCACATACTTTAACAATCATCCCCAAGCACACAAGAGAAGAGGGTGAACAAGGAAGAGAAGCAAGGGAGAAGAAGAATGAGAAGCAGAGGGTGAACAAGGAAGAGAAGAAAGAGAAGAAAATTTGAAGGACAAGAAGCTTCCATACCTCTATCCAAGGTAAGTCTCTTGACAATTGATCTTCTTTGGAAGTTGCTCTCTTTGGATTCATCCTTTGTCGTATACAAGTCGAACGGATGTTTTTTGTACTAGTGTGGTCGCGCATGTCCTTTTCAATTTCTTAGAAAAAGGCATCTGTCGGAGCACGTCTATAGATGCATCTAACAGCCGTCTATAGATGCGTCTATCTTTTGGAAAAACAGACAGTCGTGCCTATAGATGCGCTGTTAGATGCATCTATAGACGCGCTCCGATAGTCTTAGCTGTTCTTCCCTTTCCCCTTCCTTTTCCTTCTCTTTTCCCTCCCCCTTCCCCTTCCACTTCCACTTCCAAGAAAAGGATTGCATATTGAATGATGGAAATAAGTGATTGTATGAATGAAGAAAGGGATTGCATGAATGATGGAAAGGGATTGCATGATTGAAGAAAGGGATTGCATGAATGATGGAAAGGGAAAGCATGATTGAAGAAAGGGATTGCATTCGTGAGAAAATAAGGTATTGCATTCTCTTTTTCTCTCCTTTCTCCTCTCTTTCCTTCTCTTTTCTCCTCTCTTCTTCTCTCTTATCTCCTTTCTTTTTTCTCCTCTCTTTTCCTCTCTTTTTTCCTCTCTTTCCTTCTCTCTTTTTTCCTCTCTTGTATCCTCTCTTTCCTTCACCTTGTCTCTCTTTTTCCTTCTCTCTTTTATCCTCTCTTTCCTTCTCCTTTTGTGGTAATTTTCCTCTTATCTTCGCTCTTTTTCTCTCTTTTTTTTCTCCTCTCTTTTCCTCTATTTTTCTCTCTTTTCTCCTCTATTTCCTTCTCTTTGTTTTCCTCTCTTTCCTTCACCTTGTCTCTCTATTTCCTTCTCTCTTTTATTTTCTCTTTCCTTCTCTTTTTGTGGTAATTTTCCTCTCTTATCTCCTCTCTTTCTTTCTCTTTTCATCTCTTTTCTCGTCTCTTTCCTTCTCTCTTTTTCTCTCTGTCCCTCCTCTCTTTTCTCTCTTATCTCCTTTCTTTTTTCTCCTCTCTTTTCCTCTCTTTTGCATCTCATGACAAGGGCATGCTCGATGGTAATCTTCTTCTTTTCTTTTCTTCAGTTCATCATGTGGCCAAGACCTTCAGCCTTACCTGATCTTCGAGATGCCATCTTTTGGGAGTTATATAACATTTTGGGGCACCCTCCCACTCCTGCAGAGTTATACACATACATGACAGGTACTACAAACACCCCCCAGGAGTCGGCAGTATAGACTCCAAGCCACCCCAATCCCACACCAGCTAAGATTACCCTAGCAGAGTCGAGACAGCTCAGCCGGCTACAGAGCCGAGCCCCTTCTCCCCCCCATGGGGTCAGGAGGTGCTTCTACCTCGCAGAGCCGTCAGCATACTCCCATGCCATCGAGAGTCGCTTCTCTAGCTATGAGTGGCCAAGGTACTCCCACGCAGTCGAGAGTCGCTTCTCCAGCTACGAGCAACCAACATACTAGCTTGACACAACAGGACAGTAGGGAGAATGGTGGGGGATGCATGGCAGCCTTCTTTGGGGGGAGTAGTGGTGGTAACGGGGATGATTCAGATGATGCAAACGTGCCAGAGGGTGATGGTACGATTTACTATGACATCACTTAGACAGGAGGCATCTTAATGGATGCATGGGGGAAGGACATCATGGCCTTCATGCATTCTAAATTGCTAACAACTATAGAGATTGCTTTATTCACACTACAAAGACCATCTTAAAAAGTTGGCTGATGAGACCCTCACTGTTGCTCGCTCTAGGTATCCCAATTCCCCCAATGTTCAATTCACAGATAAATGGGCCAAGTCAAAGATTGTTACGATACTTAGCAATAAAAGATCTTTGCTTAAGAGGAGGGAACTAGCCAAGATCGCTAGGATCGAGGGAGGTCAACCACCAAGGGGCCAACCCCACACCGCTCACAAGCATGAGTGGAAGAAAGCAATGAAGGCAGTGAAGGCGGACTCCAATCTGTAGCACGTGGAGGCATGAAGGATCCAAATGGAGCAATATGGAAGCATGCATTTCTGAGCTGGGGGTGTTGAATCATGGGAGGCCAAATTTGTAAGTATCAATCTCAAATTATATTGTTTATGTAGTTTATTAGGAGGTTGTTTCTTTGTACTAACCCCTCCGCAAATTGTGTCATCTTGCAGCTTGATATCATGGGCAGGTACCCTACTCCTATCAAGACAGCCTACCACCACCACCATCACAAAGGAGATACATGGAGGCACTTCTATGATGACGGGTTAATTACTCAGGAGTAGTATATCCGGGCTACTAGAGCGCCCCCCCAGGTATTTGAAAGTAATTAAATAATATCAATATTGTAAGTAAATATTTGATTTTTCATACATTGATACATGTTGTTCCTCGTTTACAGGACCTTGCGGCTGATCAAGAGGGAGAAGATAAGGAAGAAGGGAGCAAACAAGGGGGCAAAGAAGGGGGCGAAGGAGGGAGCGAGGATGCGGAGAACTTAGATTAGTCGTAGAAGTAGTACTAGCTACTCTTTTTTGTACTTGAAGCCACTGGCTTGGCTTCATGCCTCTCTTGTATATATACTCCTCTTATTTTTTGTTCTTGAAGCCATAGGACGTGGCTTGGCTTTGTGCTATATGTACATACAAGTAGTTTTTGAGCTATGAATTAATATAAACTCTTTTTATTTTTTTGGCTTTCAATTTCCTTGTGCAACATTCTATCAATGAATGCCTTGTGAACTAAACGTTTTGGAGTTGTAATGTTTTATTCAGAATTGTAATCATCGGCTATAGACATGCTTGTAATCGTGCTAATTAAAATGCGGTTGGCTGTAAGAATTGAATTGCATAATGTGGAAATGGGATCCTTGTAACTACATAGCATACACAACATTCTTTTCAACCACACAAAATTCTACTTTTATTTTTTATAAAAGATTCTGTAGAGCATCTATAAGCACATTTATAAACGCGTTTATATACGTGTCTGTCTGTAGAGCATCTATAGGAGCATCTAGAAGAGCGTCTATAAATGCATCTATATATGCGTCTGTCTGTCTTTTTTAATTTCTAATAGGGCATCTATTTGTGCATCTATAGGTGCGTCTGGCTGTTATATAGATGCGGATCTGTAGATGCGCCGATAGACGTGCAAATAGACGTGCCTGTAAGTTTTTTTTTGGTTAAGTAAACATGTCTATGTGTGTGTCTGTAGGTGCTTTGTCTTGTTGTGTGTGTTGTTTTAATGTTCCTTATGCATAAGAATATGCATATGCATGCTTATGATTATGAGTGAATTAGGGGAAGAGGGCAAGGTGAGTGAAATAGGGGAAAGGCATGGCAAGTCAAAGTGAGTGAAAATAGGGGAAGAGGACAAGGGAAGGCAAATGCATATACATATGCTTATGCTTATGAGTGATAGGGTAGGGGAAGAGGGAAAGGTGCATATGAATATGCATAATCATATGCTTATGCTTATCAGTGATAGGGTAGGGGAAGAGGGCAAGGTGCATATGCATGCACAAGCATAAGAAAATGCATATGCATATGAGCATATATGCTTATGAGTGATAGGGTAGGGGAAGAGGGCAAGGTGCATATGCTTATGCTTATGAGTGATAGGGTAGGGGAAGAGGGCATGTGAGTGAAATAGAGATGATGGGCAAGGTGCATTTTCTTATATGCTTATGGATATGGATTGGGAAGGGGATATGGATGGTACCTGCAACCCTAAATGCCACATGGAAGATACCATGGAAAAATAAACAAAAGAAAGGTGTGACATACTTACTGCAAACTTTAGGGTACTCCTAAAAAACCAAGACAAAGCCATAACACCATTCCATGAGAACAAATCTATCTCAAAGGAGAGGAAAGGGGAAGAAAATCAACACACCAAGCAAGGAAAAGCAAGGGAAAGCAAGAGAAACAAGGGAAATACCAAACAAAGAAGAGGTGAGTCTTCTTTCCTTCACCGAAGTCTCATTTCTTGTCTCTTAACTTTGAAAAGAAACCTTGGAAATGAGCACATGGGTTTAGCAAAGGAAGGAAAAACATGCTTCAACACTCACAAAGCGAAATAGGTGAAAGAGAAGACCTACATTGTTGAAATGGACATACCTCCTTGGAAATGAAATTTCAGCCAAATGGAGAGGGATAAGGGTGGAGAGGGAGTACAAGTGCTAGAAGAGGGGGGTTGGGTAGGGGAGGGGAGAGTGGGGAGGAGGTCGGAGAACGAGGCGTCATCGTACGTGAGTGAAGGAGTAGAGCAAAGAAGCAAGAAGCAAGAAACTGTTTTATGAGAATAGGCATCGTGGGATTCAGAATTTTACTAAGATTTTAGCATGTTGAGAGTTGTGGTGCCATGAGCACATGTAGAGCAAAGGTATGAGCAAAGGGAAAGCTGCCACATGGCATGGAGAAGATATCCCACATGTGAGCAAGCAAATGGATGTAAGTACCCTCACCTATAAAAGGGAGGTTCATTTGAAGGAATATAAATCAAGCACTTTGCACTATCTCAAGATTCTCTTTATGAGTCCAAGTTAATCTATCTTGGAACCTAATTGACTTGAGATACATGTCATGAGCACTCTCTTCATCATGCTTGCACTTAGGTTGCATCCTCCTTAGATTAGTGTTGTATTAGGATGTTGTCTTAGTGACTAGGAGAGTAGGATCCTCACTTTGTCATGGTATCAGAGCTTAGGTCTAGTTCTCCTAGATTAGTTTTTAGATTGAGGTTGAGTGTTCTCTTTTAGTGTTCATTCTTTCATTCTCCCGTTGAAAGAATTCCGTCCATGAGAGTTGAAGATTTCCGTTCAATTCTTTTGTGAGAGTTCCATTGTGGAAAAGAGAGAGCTCTTGTGAGTCCACTCTTTGTGCTTAGAGAGAGAGATAGGGAGATATTTCAAGAGAATTTGACAGTGTTTCTTGAGTATTCATTGCTGAGAGAGAGTCTACTCCATGAGAAATAGAGTGAGAGACATAGGCGACTCTCCAATGTGCAACAAGCAACAACTCTGCAATGAAGTCTCGGCTCACAAGCAAGCTCCATCAACAGCATAGCAACGACCTCCTACGCCTCAGCCAGCTATAGCAGTAACTCTCACGTTTAGTCGACAACCTTTATGCTCCTAGTGACCCGACGGATAACCTTCAACGAGCTAAGGAGCATTGGTATTGACGATTGCAGCCTTGTCAAGCCCTCCACTGCAGTCATCAACGATTAGATAGCAACGGCTGACTCCTTTTATGACCCTCAAGGCAAGGCGGCCCCTATGCGACGACCTCTGAGCTCCCCCGCCATTCGCTCCTATGATGACACAGGCTAGCCGAGCTTCTATGCATGCAGCACCTCAAAGTCTTAGACCAAAGCTTCCTTGATGCTCCAACAACGCTTCTGTGTGTCCGACGCTTCTGTGTGTCCAATGCTCCAGCAACGCTCCCTCGACACCTACGGCCTAAAGCTGTCCACAGAAGCTGCTGCTGCCGGCTCTAGCAGCACCGGACTCTCCTCTGCGCCTTCGACGCCATTTCGTCTTCCTCGTCGCCGTCGTCTGCAAGCTGCTCTCAAAGTTCTCCTAAGGTTTCCTTACTTGACACGTGGCAAGATAAAAATTTACCCGGGTTAAGTTACTCAACCCTGGGTTTGGGAGTAGTTACCTTTTTACCACGTGGTAGGATAAGATTTAGCCATGGTTAAGTTTTCTTAGACTTGAGTTAACTCAGTCTGGTTAGAAGATTGCCACATGGCATACTACTACCCGAGCACGGTCCCTTTGTAAGCACAATTTGAATTTTGCATGTGAAACCCTGTGCCACATCATCAAAGGCCCCTCTTCTTCACAAAAGCTTCAACAAGCCATAACTTGCAATCCAGGAAGAATTTGCACACGCTCCAAAAAGGAAAAGTGATCGTCTTTTCGAGCTCTACGCACCTGTCGACTTAGTTTTTCTGTATGCAATTAGACACTGCCAGATTTGAAAGTATCATCAAACTGGTAAGACCTTTGCAATGGCAATCCGCACTCCAACTGTTGAGAAGTTCACCGGGGATGGATTTCACACATGGTCTACACAAATGAGATATCTTCTGATGCACCAAAAGCTTTGGAAGATTGTAAAAGAAGACATACCCACTGCACAAAATGATGCTTGGAAGGAAAAAGATGAAGCAGCACTGTCACTCATTGGATTGCACTTGGGTCCAAACATAATTCATCATATAGACTCTAAAGATCATGCCAAAGATGCATGGGATGAGTTGAACACAGTGTTTGGTGCAAAAGCCAAAAACCAAGAAATCCATCTTAAGATTGAATTCTATGGTATGCACATGGGCTTTAATGAATCCATGGCACAATTTGTCAACAAAATCAAAAGCATTATGACTCAACTAGAAGGCATAAATGCAAAAGTAGGAAAAAAAGATGCACTTGCAATTCTCCTTAAAAGCATGCCTGCAGAGTATAGTGCATTGACAACTACTTTGAAGAATTTGCCAGATCCAAAGTTTGAAGAATGTGTATCCTCTCTTCTCGAAAAAGAAAGAGAGTTGAAGGCATCGACATCGACATCGACATCAACACTCAATAGCTATAATGAAGAACAAGCACTATTCAGTAAAACATCAGTGAAATTGCGGAAGGATGGGTCACTATCAAAGTGACTGCAGATTGAAGAACAAACCAAAGTGTCACCATTGCAAGAAGCTGGGACATAAGGAAGAAGATTGTAGATTGAAGAATCAACAAGTCAACTACGTGGAGTCATCATCAAGCCATGAGCCAAAAGGTGACATCAATGGAATGTATTGAAAAGCAAAGACCTTGCCAACCTTGCCTATATGTTTGTAATCAAACCTGACCACGTGAGAGTAGCTATGAAAGCACCCAGGGGAGGTATTGACATGTAAAAACCACACTTGACCACCTTAAGTAGCAATGCATGCACTAAGGGGAGGTGATGGATTTGTAACTCACATCTGACCACCTTGCAGTAGCCAAAGGATTATGGCACCAAGGGGAGGTGTTGAGAGTTGTGGTGCCATGAGCACATGTAGAGCAAAGGTATGAGCAAAGGGAAAGCTGCCACATGGCATGGAGAAGATATCCCACATGTGAGCAAGCAAATGGATGTAAGTACCCTCACCTATAAAAGGGAGGTTCATTTGAAGGAATATAAATCAAGCACTTTGCACTATCTCAAGATTCTCTTTATGAGTCCAAGTTAATCTATCTTGGAACCTAATTGACTTGAGATACATGTCATGAGCACTCTCTTCATCATGCTTGCACTTAGGTTGCATCCTCCTTAGATTATTGTTGTATTAGGATGTTGTCTTAGTGACTAGGAGAGTAGGATCCTCACTTTGTCATAGCACTGTGTTTTTTAATGGTCGGTATATACCGATGCTGTGTGTTCCTAAAAGATGGTATATGCCACCGAACAGAGCATTTTTATGAGGCAATGTGCAATATTTGGATCTTGAGTTCCTTGAATTGATTTTGTGTTGTGGTTTTGGAGGTGTGCAGATGGAGAGGATGAGTGGAAGCTTGTCAAATGATGTGCCAACGCCTGAGAGCACGGAGTGGCTCAGTGAGAGGTTGTATTGTCCTTGCACTCATTGCAAGCGACAAGTCCGACATCAACGTCGTATTGTCATGTGCCACTTATGGCTGTATGGGAAGGAGGCCGCACCAATGATTAATATTGCATGCGTACTTTATACATGTGTATTGTATTTACACAAAAGCTTGAGACAAGTTGAGGAGGGTGGTGAGGGAGGAATGCATATACCTTCACACTTTGAGCAGGAGGGTAGTCTCCCAGATGTGCTAGATGATGTGACAAGGTATGGTGGACATAATGGATTCTATTTTTAGGGGTGCACATGATGTTTGAGCCTGAGACTGTGGTGCGAGAGTTGCAATCAACATGGTTGTATGAGGGTGCTGGGATGTCAAAACTACAGGCTTGCCTCTCAATCTTGAATCTGTAAGAAAAGTATGGGTCCAGCCTGATACAAGTATCTCAGACTTAATGAGGTTAGTGCATAATTTATATCAATTTGGATTTTAATTGTTTTAGAATCATCATAGTATCTCATTATTGAAATTCCTTGTATATGTGAATTGCAATAGGTTGCTCCAGAAGATGTTGCCTGCACCAAATACCATGCCTACAACAAGAGACAAAGCAAAGAAGATGATGACAATGGTTAGTATGGATTATGAGACCATCCATGCATCTATGCTTGTTGTAATGATTGTATTCTCTTTCTCTGTGAGTGTGGAGATTTGGTTAGTTGTCCGGAGTGCCATTAGTTTGTCCCTTTCACTTTTATAGTGCCATTATGTACATTTGTAAATTAAGTTCAACATGAATCTATGAGTTTTTTAATCTCAAACCTGATGTACATACTCTTGTATTTTTTATCTTTCAAAGGATTATAACATGCATGAAAAAAAAAATTGGCATACAAAACACTCTCTATTAAAGTTTGGTATTGGAAACTTTCACAGAGTCAATATGTATGCAGAGAAAGGGTCGGTATATACCGACCAATAACAGAGATTGATGGTCGGTATGTATCGACTCTTACTTCGGTATCCGTACTGACGTTTACACACCCACACGTGCAAAACATTGACGCTTAAGTGTTTGGAAAGGACCCCGGTGTAGTAGTGCGAGAATAGTCATCTATTCAAGTGTCCAAAGTATCAATGCTGTATAAATAGACATGGTTAAATATTCTAAGTATGATATGAGTTAAACATGTGTTTTTAAGAGTATGGTATGAAATGAAATTATATTAAAAAGACTTTTAAAGTATTTGACATGAGAATTATGATCTTTTTGAAGAAAAAAATTTTCTTGTGAAAGTAGAGGCAAAAAAACATGCCAGGAAGTAGCTCAAAAATTTTGGACTTTTCTTTTGTCCAATTTTGGAATTAGACTTTGCCAAAGTCTAAAAATTTTGAATATAGTGGTAAGAAGGATTCGTTTAGAGCAACAAGATATAGGAGCCTAACAAACAACGCAAGTCTGTAAACCAGCCTAATGACATAAATTGATGTTGTTAATTTGATTTCCTAGTGGACTACTATCCTAAACCATCCCGTTGACATTGTTTTTAGAAATTCTGATTGTTTGATTTTCCACCGGACTAGCTTGAACATAATATGATTACCCTAAACTAGCCCAATTGAAATTATTTTGAAATTTTTTAATTGTTTGACTTCCCATCGGGCTAGCTTGGACTTAGTGTGATTGTCTTAAACCAGCCCACGTCTTAAACCAGCCCGGGGGTTGGAACAACAATAAACAACAAGTTATGTGATTTTCTTCTATTCCTCATGAAATGGTAGAGGGTGAAGAGGAGCAATCTCAACGAGAGAGCGAGAAGATGAACAGAGCTCAAAGCACAGATCAGGTGAAATAGCTATAACATGGGATAATAGCAAAGGATCTTACAAAAATGGGGATGAGAACTTTGGATTATCAGAGGGGTCAGATGTATCAATAGAAGGAGAGATGATTTTGGAATCTTGCCTTTGCCAAAGACCAATCTTTCATCGGCGGGTTTTGGAACCTTGTCTTTCTCAACCACCAAGTTGAGAATAAAAAGGTTTCAAATTTTGATTGAAAATGGTCTTTGGGAAAGACAAGCTTCCAAAATCCCATTGAAAACAGGTCATTGGGGAAAGAGAAGGTCCCAAAATTTGATTGAAAATCTTTTGATCTAGCAGACAGATTCATGGTCCCAGCAATGAGAGTAGGATGAAAATGGATTCAACAATGAATGGCAAATGGCTCCTTAGCTTGGTGGGAATTCACTATTCTCCCATTACTTAGAGCAACAGATTCCTTCATGGTGACCATTGAAGAAAGGAGGGCTATAAAAGCAAGAAGAGGTGCATGGGCATCTGAAATAGGTGGATATCTCAAAAAGAAATCTGCATATTGAGCATTGAGAAGGCTAGGGTGGACTCCATCAAAGCCGTGTGCTTTCTTGAGAAGCACTTTCCCTTGAGCATTATGACGACTCAGGTGCTCTTGCTTGTGCACATAGTTGATGAGGTGGCTATAGCAGGTACCGCTCATAGTCGGTGGATGTTTTTCCGTGAATAGTTTATGAAAATTTTGAAGGGATTTGTAAGGTAGAGAGTAGGACCAGAAGAAAGCATGGGGATGGCTTGTGCAAGAGTCATTAGGGGTCATTGTTTGCTTGGATGTAGCCATTTTTGTTGAGGTTAAAGGACTTTTCTATATATAGGTATTTTGCATGACCCATAACTTATGCATTGCTCAATGGAATTCAGCAAACTTTGTCTTCAAGTTGTAGTACACATTCCAAAGTTGAACATGAGAGCAAAAAATTATGGAATAAGAATTTGAAATGAGACCATTAAAGCATTATAAGTGCTATGTTGCATGTGAATCATGCATCCTGAAGACTATAGGATATAGCAATTTATTCAAAAACATCAAAATTTTGTTCTATACATACATGCAGCCAAGTAAACATTCTAAAGTACACTACGTGAGCTTTTCCTCAACCCAAGGACACAGCTAAATGAGACCATTATGCATGGCTTAATGGGCCTCTAATGTTGTGCTAAAGTGATGCATACCCATTTGAGGGCACGCTCCATAACTTTTTTTTGATTTGTTGAAAACCAAAATGGATTGAAAATTTAGAATCCAAACTATTGGGACTAGTGCATGGTAGTATCTAGATTCACCCTAAAATGGAAGGAGTTGGAAAAGTGCAATTTGTGCATGTGAAAAGATATTTTAATAAATCTAACACTATTTACAATTTTGAATTCTTTCTTTTTCCATGCACTTGCTTTCTATATGGCTCATAAGCATGCCAAAGGTCATTGCATGTAATAATACAAGCACCAAACCCGATAGCGTGCCCTTTGGCCTATTTGTGTTTTCAAGCATTTTAGGCCACATTGCACTTGTTTGGGATATCCAATTCTACTGACATGTATTGCCAAAGGAGGGGAAAATCGATGGTTGAAATTTCGCTATTCCCATAAATTTCAAAATTTTCACACCTCCCACCCATCAAATCTTGGAAGATTTAAGTACCTGCAACTTGCCCCCACCTTGCAAATGCCCTGTAATTGGCACACACCTCGACGTGACCTTGCGCAGACTTTGGTTTGCCATTGTCTTCTTTTGGGTAAGTTGTCTTCTATTCTTTGCTTGCCTCACTAGCTAGCTTCTCTCTGTTTTAATTTGGCATTGTCGTCTTTCATTGATCGTTGCCATGGAAACATGCAGCTTGCCATGTCTTATAAGAGAAGCAAACGATAGAAAAGCTGAAAATCTTGGCCAAGGCACAAGGAATAGAAGACTCCTTGCACAGCAACAGCATGAAGTAGTTATTGCAGAAGCATGCTTCGATCATTGCCATCAGAGTGAAGAAAACGAGCTATGATGTCATGATTGGTGGTAGCATTCGAGGAAGCAACATTAGGCCATTTAGGTAAATGCCATTCTTGAGTCTTCACAGGCTTTAGCCTCCACTCTGAAGTTCATAGAGTGACAACCCTACCAACACCTTGTATTTTTGTGCCAAAATGTCACCACTATTGCAATGACTCCTGGACTTAGGCTGTCTCTCCTTGTCTTGCATTTTGTTGAAGCCCATAGACTACTTGGATCGAGATGATCAGGCATTGCTTCCACTCTTCGTCCATCTCTTGAGAGTTTCTACAAATAACAAGGACATTTGTAGAAAGCAGACGGAATACAAGATGTTTGACAAGCACATCGTATACATGCTTGATACAACGTAGGTTAGTGGTTGCCTAAACCATCCCAGTGGTTGCTTGTGATTGAGCTTTGGGATAGTTTACTTGTTTCATTTCTTAATACAATGCAAGTCAGTGGTTGCCTAAACCAACCCAGTGCCTATTTGTGATTGAGCTTTGGAATAGTTTACTAGGCTGGCCTAGACTTAATGTGATTGTCTTAAACTAGCTCGGTGGTTGGAATATCATGCAATCGTGTGGCTGGTTCAACTCAAACACCAGAACTAGGTTGCTGGCTTGGACTTAATGTGATTGTCCTAAACCAGCTTGGTGGTTGGAACATCATGCAATCGTGGTTGGGTCAGCTCAAACACTAGTTATGTGATTGTCCTAAACCAACCCAGTGGTTGGAATATCATGCAACCGTGTGGCTAGTTCAGCTCAAACACCATAACTAGGCTGTCTTGGACTTAATGTGATTGTCCCAAAACCAGCACGGTGGTTGGAACATCATGCAATCGTGGTTGGTTCAACTCAAACACCAGTTATCTGATTATCCTAAACCAGCCCAGTGGTTGGAATATCATGCAACTGTGTGGTTGGTTCAACTCGAACACCAGAGCCAGGCTGGCTTGGACTTAATGTGATTGTCCTAAACTAGCTTGGTGGTTGGAACATCATGCAATCATGATTGGGTCAGCTCAAACACCAGTTAAGGCTAGAGGAGGTAAGCACTGGCAACGAAATGCATTTTTGTTGGTTTATGATTACCTGCAACCCCCACAAAATATAAACTTTAGTAAATCCCAAACAACCACCGTGCTTATTTCAGCAAATCCCAATCAATAAATCCCAAACAACCATCGAGCTTGTTTTAGTAACAATGACTGTGCATGAGGGACCATCTAATTCATAGGTTCAGATTAGCATTCAGTCACAAACTGTAATAACAATGATTGTGCATGAGGCAATCGTGTGGCTGGTTCAACTCAAACACCATAACTAGGCTGGCTTGGACTTAATGTGATTGTCCTAAACTAGCTCGGTGGTTGGTACATCATGCAATTATGGTTGGGTTAGCTCAAACACCAGTTATGTGATTGTCCTAAACTAGCCTGGTGGTTGGAATATCATGCAACCATGTGGCTGGTTTAGCTCAAACACCAGAGCCAAGCTGGCTTGGACTTAATGTGATTGTCCTAAACCAGCTCGGTGGTTGGAACATCATGTAATCATGATTGGGTCAGCTCAAACACCAGCTAAGGCTAGAGGAGGTAGGAACTGGCCAAAAGAGGTAGGGATTGGCAAAACGAAATGCATTTTTGTTGGTTTAGGATTACCTGCAACCCCCACAAAATATAATCCCAAATAACCACCACGCAAATCCCAAACAAGGGAAAATGTAAATCCCAAACAGTATACTAACCCCAAACAACCATCGAGCTTGTTTTAGTGACAATGATTGTGCATGAGGGACCATCTAATTCATAGGTTCATATTAGCATTCAATCGGAATCAGACTATAATAACAATGATCGTGCATGAGGGACCATCTAATTCACATGCTCAGATTACCATTGAGCCAGAATCAAACTGTAATAATAATGACTTTGCATCTAGTTCACAAGCTTAGATTAGCATTCAGTCAGTTTATCAAGCGAAATAACAATAGTTTAGAATGAGAACTAGCATTAAGGTGAGATAGGGCCTATTCCCTCTATGAGTTAGGTTATGTTAGTGATCTTAACATAACCGATTCAGTTAAGCTAAAGTTAACCTTAACAAGGGAATTGCATTCCCATTAGTAACCCATTACATTATGCACTAAGTGGTCCTAACAAAAAATTTAGGGGTATTTTTCATACAAAATGATTTATCTCATCAGTCTATCCTTTAAAGTTAAGGTCACAATGGATTCTTCTTTTCAAGGCCTTTCAAACGAGTACCCATGTTGTATAGTTCCGAGTTGATATTGACCATGAAAATTTCTTAACAAGAATCTTGCTTAAAGTCGCATTCCCACTGCTCACCCTTAAGTTAACCACTAAATTTTTACATTCCAACTTCTTTCTCTTCATAAAAGTCCTTAAAGTACCTATTTTAAAGGGGTTAAATTTACAAGGATTTTTTAGGGACCATTAGGAGATTTAACTTAACTAGACTCTCTAAATGCCAATGGGAATGCACAATTATGTGAACATGCCATTAAGAGCTCCCTAACTAGTAGTGGGAATAGGCCCTTAGATTGTAAGAACACATCACACAGTCACGAATTACCATCTAATCGCATGTCATGAGTGAAGTAGTCATAAGAAAATAGAACCTTCGAA
Organism: Dipteris shenzhenensis; assembly: GCF_047967505.1. Lineage (NCBI taxonomy): Eukaryota > Viridiplantae > Streptophyta > Polypodiopsida > Gleicheniales > Dipteridaceae > Dipteris > Dipteris shenzhenensis. Next base: position 43,733,145 of record NC_141602.1, on the reverse strand, counting down.
TCCAACTCAATGCAACATTTTCAAATTATAAGGTCCAGCTGAGTGAAGCAATCATATCCAAGGACGTATAAATGGTGAATTATTGCTTTAAAACTCAAGTTATATAGAAAAGCCAAATGTATAGTCAGCCCCTAAAGTTATATACCCAGGTAGTATACAACCAAGTTTTACTCTTCTACATTTTGAAAAGAGACCACCATCGTATCTAAGTATGGATAAATACAAAGACAATTTACTTTTTTTTTTTTTTAAGAAGACAATTTACTACTTAACTCAAGTTCTATTGAAAAGCCGACTGTATTAGAGGGGTGGTCAGCACCTAAAAACATCCCGGGTAATATATATCCAAGGTTATAAGAGATAAAGTCTGATATCTTTGAAGGACTTTATATTTACGCAAGGATTCTAGGACGTAGGCTCAATACTTCGCATAGTGGGAGCCTTCAGCAACATACTTCGCAAATTGTGGGTTCCATGGATGTTTTTATCGAAGGTATAGAAATATAGTATTATAATATACTGGCGAAATTTTTCATAAATTATTTTAAAAGTTTCAAAGAATTGGCGAATTATATCTTTTGTTATAATTTTTGTTTCAAAACTTGGCTAAATATTCTAGAGCATTTAAAAAACTTTCAATTTTCACAAATATACTAAAAACTAGTTATATTGAAAACTCTATCTTTTTCATCTTACATAATTTCAAAATACATGAAATAGCTAGCATTTAGGATGCTGTAGAGTATGCAAAACATAAAATCGTTTAAGGATAATGAATATCCCTCAAATCCAATGGGGGAAGAAAATTCTCAAAGTTTAGTTTAAATAGTCCAAAAAAGCTAATTATAGCCTTTTCTTTTACAGTTGACTTCCAGAGTGCTAATGCTCTATCATACAGAAGGCTACTAACATCATAAGAACAAGAGTATAATCTCAAGCTAAGATCTAAGTTATCATCTAGTTTATTACGAAGCTTGTTCTTCAAGTAACCGAGAGTACTAAAACACCTTTCATCCTCAATTGAGCCAAGAATAAAGGTTTGACAGAAATTTGCAAGCTTGAAGTACTTAGGAAAGTTATCTTGTAGGAATGTACTGCGAGAGAGCTCGTTCCAAAGCTGAACCATTGAACCTTGCATTTGAACATTTTCCATTAAATTACTTTGCTGGTACCAGCATGACTTCTCCAAAAAGGGAAGACTGTGAATAAAGCTTTCCAAAATCCAACAAACCATTGTACTTTATATTGTCCATGTCAATGTCCCGCGTCCAAAGTGTTTTTTGAGAGCATCCAAATGATTCTTTAGACCTACTTTGATACTTTCATAAGATCCATTGACTCAAAAATGTGGAAATATGATGGTAAATGCTTCCATTAGGTCATTTCATGGAAACCTACTTTTGATCTCATCTACCACTGCACTTGCAACTTCACTAAGGGCATTTTTCACTGTTTGTAATTTCTTTAAAAAAGCCTCTTTTTTAATGTATTGTAGTCTTTTGTGTCGTTTGTTTTCTCTCGTCATCCTGAAAACCTAATTGTTTGCACGAAGGCAAACATATCCTTCTTGGTCACATGTTAAAAGAGAGGAATCCCCATCTAGGTCTATTAAACTTTTCCAATCTTTAAACAATTTCTCATCTTGAAAACTGGAGCTTGACTTCTTATCCTATGCTGTTGTTATACTCAAATTAGTGAGTTTTATTGCCTTGACATATTCATTGATATAAATATCCTTCGATTGAGACATTTTACTCAACATATTCATTTTGTCTAAAAGTGGAATAATTCCACACAATCCCAATATCGAATCTATGTTGGTCAGTTTATGATACAAAATATCTGCCTTTTCAACCTCTTCTTTTGCCTCCATATGCATTAAATATACCAAAGTCTTGTATTCATCCCATAATCTTTTCACTGGCTGAACCAAAGATATCCATCTAGTATCCACATTCTTCAAAATCTTCCTCCCTTTTCTACCCACTGCTTCTACAATAACTCTTAATTGATTGTATCTTTTTGGACTCTTGCAAAAGTAAGAGTAGCTTTTTTTAACCAAAGTCTCGATTCGTTGTACTGATGGAAATGTGGACACAACTTTGTAAGCTAGATTTGTGCGATGAGCCATACAATGTATCCCAACACAATAAGGAGCATATTTTGTTTCTATTTGTATAGAGACACCATTCCAATAACCTTGCAAGACTGAAGCACCATCACATGTAAAACAAACAAGTTTCTTGACCATCTCAGATTCTGTCATGCCTCCATACTCTTTTAAAGCTTGGATCAAAACTTGCACTAATTTATTAGCATTGGATTCTGAATCAAGTTTGTGTACATGTAAAAAATATGGTTTTCTCTTATTGTTTTCTACCATGTACAAATGCATTCCCAACCACAATGTAGTATCCATAGCTGTGTACTCATCTAATGACACAATAAAAAAGTCTGCAAGTTTTAAAGTCTCCTTTAAATCATCAATTATGACTTGGTTCATGTGGTTAGCCATATCTATTGCACTACTCCTTGACCAATGCATGCTTGCCAAATTAGGAACATCCAAAAATTGAAGATATGATTGGTAACCCAAGAAGTCTATTAGTGAGTGGCCTTGCTTCAATATTTGCATGATAGTTGAGAATTGCACTATCTTTTCTCTATCAACCTGATCATCGATACATTCCTTCACTTTTATTTCTGCTAGACTCTTGTGCAAGCAAGAACTTATTATACTCAATCTCATTTTTTAAGTGGCGGTTATTTTCCTTGTCCCATTCTTTGATCACTTTCTTTTCATTACTTGTACCTTCTACAGTCTTGTAAACCTTCCCACAATGCTTCTCAATCATATCAATCTTCAATTGTAACTGTGCCTCCTTTTTCCTTGCCCATGTGCATATTTTACAAATGACCCACTTTGGTGCATCCCTAGTGTCCACTTGTTCTACGTCTAACCAAGGATATTTGGCTACCCAATCTTCTTGAAAATTCCTACTCCTGAAAAGACGTTGCCCTTGCTAGGAGAAGCTACAAAATAGGTCGCCCAAGGAAAGAACAGCTAGGAGAAGTGTCGCCCAACTCAAAACTGATGTAACAGCCACCTACCCAATGCCCTTAACCACATATGATGCATTGTTGGCACATGTCATGGAACCCCCCTATGGGGCATCAGCAAGAGAAGTAAATAAAGTTTTACATGAGGTAATATGCTTAGGAGCACCACTGTCAAAGAACCATGTAGAAGCTGAAGCTGCCATACAAGCATCTAAACCTGTATCATGCACTGAAGGATTGTAATGACATTGGACAATGTATCCTCTTCTTACATTTAGCAATTTCATGGCTCGGCTTCTTGCAATAATTACACCTCTTTTTCTTCTTCTGATCACCCTGAGAGGATGAAGAAAAAGGCTGATTATTTGCTGTATTTTTAGGCACAGCTTTCTGAAATTTCCCCTTATTCCTGTCATTGGCTGCAAATGCATGATCTGAGTGCATACTCGCATTCCAATTCACACAGCTCTGCTCCTCCTACAATAGAAGTGCAACCAACTGAGCAAAGGAATAGTAGTTGGCTTTGCCCATGGCAACCAACCTCAAGGTAGTGGCAAAACCTTGGTAAGAGTCAGGCAACCCATCCAATGTGCCTGAGTGTGCTACTGTCCACTGTCAAATGGTACATCAAAAGCCAAGTCCAGAGGCACAAGGGCCTTACCAACTGTGCAACAGAAAGAACAGAAGCTTACCAGGTGAGCCTGCGGAAGAACGACAGCAAATGTCCACCAAAGAATGACAAATTATTAGCCCAGAAGCTGAGAAAAGTTAATGACAAGCACACAGCCTGTATGTTGCAGTCAATAGTGACTAAAAATTAGCAAATGGTGATTGAATATCACTCGAGATGCCACCAAAATCAATTCGTCTAGCAAAAGGGAGAATTCTGGTGCAAGATCTGAGTGTCTCGGGCACAAATCCAAGTGGAAATGAACTAAATTCAGCAAAATACAGTTGCTGCAGCAATAAATCTTAGATCTGAATGTGTATTCCAGCTCTAGGAAGCAAACCAATCACTCAGGAAGAGAGAAAGTTGCTATCCAATGTGAAAAACAGCAATTGGTTGCCTGAAAAGAGGTCGCCTTGGCCAAGAGAAGCCACAAAATAGGTCGCCTAGGGAAAGAACAGCCAAGAGAAGTGTCACTTGCCCTGAAGTACAGTCGCCCAGCTCAATGCAATAGGTAGATGCAATCTTTCACGACAGAAATCCATGGGAGTGCTCCAGATGGCTAGAAAGGTAGGCGACCTGCTGAAAAACAGCTCCAAAAGTAGACAACTAGCAAATGATAGATCCATGGGAAGTTTGCAAGTGGGGGAAGACCAAGAACCAAGGCAAATCTTGCTCTGATACCACTATTGGGTGGAGTGGACAACAGAAGCAAAGGAGACAAAGGCAAGAAGCAAAACGTGTGGCTGTAGTAGAATAACTAAAAGTGTTGGAAAGTACAAAAGACTACACCCAATATGATGAAACCCTAAGATAGGTGTCCCAACACAACTAGGTGTCATAAAAGGTACATGTACTGGTTAACTATACCATGTAACCTAAAGTCTAATAACTAGACCTACAATGCACATACCAAGGAATGAGCAGCACCTATGGATAGCCCATAGAGTATCCTACAATAAGAGCTTCTTCGGATCGTCTATCCCTACCAACATGGAAGATGCAAGTTAATGGTCGACCACTATGCTCAAGGGAGGGATGCAAATGAAAAAGAAGTGCTCTTTTTCCCAACTCCATACATGAGTTTGCCGACTTAGTGATCAAGCTCCCGACAATCACTCCTCAAAGGCCTATTCGATGCTGTTGGAAAATTTGCATCTTTTGCTTCTTGGATCAGTGCATGATTTTTTGACTTTATAGGTACAACAACAACACAACTATCACTTTAACTATTGCATAACAGGATCTGAACTGACCGAGTAGAGTACAACTCACCCCTTCTAAGATTTATTATTGTGACCTCTGTGGCAAATGCATGAAAATAAGTGCAAACAACCAGTATGCTTGTAGTGCCGTGGAACACAGTTATGAGTTCCAATTGTCGAGGTTATCAAGCGGTTGGGATGGTTAAAGTAGGCTCGATTACAGGTAGCATTCCCACTAAAAATGCAACCCCACTGGATTCGATAGTGACAGTGGGAAAATCTAGAATTGTGAGTGCGCAAATTTTGAATTAGGCAAGGAATAAATAAATATGAGGGCATTCGGATAGAGAAGATGATGGGAAAGTTGCACTCAAGAACCAGTCAAGCTCACACAATTGGCCGATTATTCCATTCCCGGTGGTGACTGAAAATTTGAGAATGCATTACGAGTAAAGAGATGAAAGTGCCCACAGATTCCAGAATGGACCAATACGAAATCATGGGGTGCATTTGGCTTCGCAATACTGGTTTATCATAGGCTTGAAAAGAAAAAATAAGGGGAGATGCACCACATACCACCCAGAATTGTGTGAGGGTAGGGCTCACAAAGCTTGAGGGTTGACGTCTGTTTTACTCACAAAAGAGGCGCACGTAGCATCTAGCAAATACTATTGTGCCAGATCGAAGGATTTATTTTTCCACTTCCTGCAAGGATAATTGCACAAGATAATTGTGAGGCTTCACGATGCACAATCCCACTTCCTACGCAGGACATGCAGCTCAGACGAAAGATGGATGTTCCCTCGAGAAGTGGTGGAGAACTGAAGGGAGCACATGGAATGCTGATGTAGGAGTGAAAAGGCTCTACAACATGTATCCATTGGCTCCAATAACTACCAGCAAGCCGCACCCACGGCTCTTGCAAGCCTTGCCTCAGCTCAGCTGATTATGATTAGCTCCCCTGTCACGTACTCTTGCTGTTGCTACTGCTCCTAGAGATATTCTACGCAGGCCTTCATCCTGCCAAAATAATCCAATCATAATGTGACGCTTAAGGGTTGCCATTTTAGAAGATTGCTGCAACGAAGCTCATCAAAGATTGTTTGCAATGAAGCTTACTAAATATCTTCCTGCTCTCAAGATTCTGAGTCTTTGAAGGAGTGCTTGAAGACTTGGGTGGTGGCCATGACAACCTAGGCAGGCAAGAAGGATGCTGACCTCGTAGATGAGGTCTCAAAGTGAGGGAGAGCTAAGAGGAGAGAGGGGTGGCATGAATCTTGTCGGGAAGCGTAGAGCAGAATGCAAGAGAAGAAGATAAGATTAACTAAGGTCCCTCATTAACAACTAACACTAACTTAAACACTAACACATCTACACAAAACTCGACCAACCTATGGGGCCCCTCGTAAGGAGGAGGTGATGTCGGCATGCAATATAAGTACATCAATTTAGTGAGTACATGTAAGGGTTAGGGTTAGTTTGAGGAATGGTCCTGGGTTAAGTTGGGGGGGTGAGATAGTTAGTTCCAGAGGCATGGGATATGAATATGGGATTTCTAGATACTTGAGTAAAAGCACATGGACCAAGCTTTTATGACACATGTGATACATGAGAGTTTTTATGACAAGATAACCTTAAATGTAAAATTGGTGATAGACATGATAGGAAATCAATCCAATTAACTGCTAACTCATACCATAAACCCACTTAGATGCTCCTTTATATGCTAGGATCTGAAGGCAACTTTGTGGGTGTAAGATGGTGAGGGCATCAAGCCCTATATCTAGCCTAGCAAGAGGCGACTATAGAGCAGCAACATTAGAGCCAACCTACCAAGCTAGGATCAGGGAAGGGAAGGCCGGAGGGGCTTGGCCTTGCAAGAGTATGGAGGGCATTTGTCCTTGTTTTAAAGACCCACAAAGTTGGTGGGTATAGAATGGAAGCCAACCTAAAATGTAGTTCAAAGGACCTAAAAGTTAACTAGTTGCATGATAATTATGGAATGGGGTCTCATCTAGTGGGACCAATCAAATGGAATCAAGTATTGTAAGGGATGAGGTTGCCATGTACATAAGAGACATGTGGAGTTGGTTGGCCCCTAAACTCAAGTGCCTGCACATGGCCATTTGGCATACATTAAATAGAGGCATGTTTCAAGACAAAGTAAATACCCTTTGCGCATTGTACATCAATATTGTGACTCAAACCTACTACAAACCTAGGAACAAAAATGACATGCATTGTTGGCCAGTATTGTAGGAGATTACTTAATATCCTTTGCCCATTGTGCATCAATGTTGTCAATGTAACCTACTACAAAAGCTATTGAACAAAAACGATGTGCATTGGCGCATTAGCAAAGGCTTCCTCGCCCATCAGCAAAAACGATGTGCATTGGTGCATTAGCAATGACTGATGATCCAAAGGGTTCAAAAGGGTGGCATTTCCATGAAGATTGCAGATATAGAGATCAAGAGAGAAAGGCTAATAAAAAGCTAGAGCAAACATCTTGATAGGACAAAATGATGCCCACGTGGGGCTGGATGGCTAATGTGGGTATGGGATTGGGGTTGGGAACGTGGGTGGGCTAATATAGACATAGTAGAAGAGGGGGTTTCTTGATTCTTCCTTTCTTCCACTCTCACCCTTTGCTCATTCATCAATGTGCATCCCTAGAGCGAGTTGGGAGAGAGGGGATTACAACATGTTATGTATCCCCATAGACATTGGATTATATTTGGACAATCTCTAGGGACATATCTTACCTTCCTTAGCACTCCACGAGGACATCTAGAGGTGCAAGTAGCTAGGAGAGATCTTGCTCATATGGGACTTCAATGCCAAGACCAACAACATGTGTGTGTGTGTGTGTGTGTGTGTGTGTGTGTAAAATTAGAAAGAGAGTATGTCCCCCTATACATTGATACATACATTTAAGTATTTGCATGTGGCATTTTAGTTTAGTTCATTTCTTCTTATTTGTTGTCATAAATCTATAGAATCTTCCACTATACAAGATTGTGAGACTAGATAGATGGCTTTTAAGTGTACTAAATGTATGAGAATGCTTGAGGGGTAGATTTATATTTAAAGCCTCTATTGACTGGCAAGTTCTTTGCATTGTGATAAATTTCTAAACATATAAATGCATAGAAGTACATGATGAAATTAAAATTAGATTTTCACACACACACACACACATACACACAACTAAATATAAATGCATAGAAGTACATGATGAAATTAAAGTTAGATTTTCACACACACACACACACACAACTAAATATGTGACTTATTGCATATTCATTACTCTAGCTCTATTCATTAATTCAGTTGAATTTTTACCTACTTTTTGCGATCATAAACTGCGACTAAAGAAATACTTAAAATATCTAACAAGACACCTTCTACCAGGCCATTATAGAAAATTTCATTCTTTAACTTTGTGTCATTTTAATCATTTGATTATTCTTGCTAAGAATCTACTTGTTATTTCTATTTACCTATGTATGTAGTGTCTTTCCATGTTCTTGTTGAAGATAGAAGCATGAAGAGATATATCCCTACTATATGACTTGATGAGGGGTAGACATATTGCTAATGATGGGCCTACCATAGGCTTAAGTTAGCTAAATGTATGCTGGATATAAGGGCACAAGTCTTCTTGATTGCACAAGTCTTCTTTTGGTGCTTAATTCTATAGATCTAGCCAAAATTTTAAATTGTATATATAATATGTTGGCAAAAGTTTCCAAATATATTTATTTATTATATAAAACTTTGGTGAATTTTCATGGACTTTATTTATAATTTTATAATCTTAAAGGCTAAACCTAGCTCTTTTTTTAATTTTAGTTTCAAATTGTGGCGAATATACTAAGCCTTTATTTTTATAAAAGCATATAAACTTTCACAAGCCATATAAAATTTTCGCTTATTAATGAAACTAATGCAAAAAAATCATCCCTAGTGGGTTCTTATAGTATTGAAGGCCTTCCCACAGTTCCTCATGCAATATGACCATCTTGTGAATGATACTCTTGGGAACTCTATGTTCCCCCTCCAAGTGATCAATCTCATCTACGACAATCTTGGGTTCAGGACAAGAGGTAGGACTGTGGTTTTCCATCTCTGTTCCTCCGTTGTTCCTTCACTCGAATCCTGTTGGGTTTTTAAACTAGTTTTCTCTCCTACTATCCAAGATGTAATTGTTCACATATTCTAATCTATCAAAATCAAGCCATCTTGACATGCCACAGCAATGTAATCCAATGAGATCTTTGCCATCTTTGAAGACCCATGTATCGATAGATTCCCCACACATTACATTGATGAATATGATAGGTTAGTTGTATGATAGCTAAGGCTAGAGGAGGTAGGCACTGGCAAATGAAATGCATTTTTGTTGGTTTAGGATTAACTGGAGCCCCCACAAAATATAATCTTTAGTAAATCCCAAACATAAATCCCAAACAACCACCGTGCTTGTTTCAAAAAATCCCAAACAAGGGAAAATATAAATCCCAAACAGCCACCGAGCTTGTTTTAGTGACAATGACCATGCATGAGGGACCGATTAATTCATAGCTTCAGATTAGCATTCAGTTGGAATCAGACTGTAATAACAATGATTGTGCATGAGGGACCATCGAATGCACAGGCTCAGATTAGCATTGAGCCGAAATTAGATTGTAATAACAATGACTTTGCGTGGGCGACCATCAAGTTCACAAGCTTAGATTAGCATTCAATTGGTGTATCAAGCTGTAATAGCAATAGTTTAGAATGTAATAACCAAGAACTATTGTTGTTATTATAGCCTAATGAATTGACTCAATGCTAATCTGATGTCCTGTTTTGATCTTTCCTTTCTTCAATTGACTGTAATAAAAATGACTTTGCATGAGGGGCCATCTAGTTCATAGGCCGCCCATATTAGCATTTTTCGATGACTGAGAAATTCTCCCATGGCAACCATCTAATCGCACATCATGGCTAGATGATGATGTATATGATCGCCTATGCTAGGCTGGGCTACCAACAAAGCTAGGTGTATGTGCCACCGCTCCTCCCCCCTCATCCCATTGAATTATTATGATCTTGGCTCCGATGACCGAGAAATTCTCCCATGCCAACCATCTAATCGCATGTCATGGCTAGTCGATGATGTATATGGCTGCCTACGCTAGGCTGGGCTACTAGAAAAGTAGGGTGTATGTGCCACCACTCCTCCCCCCTCATTGTATTGAATTATCATGATCTTGGCACCAATGACCAAGAAATTCTAGTTGATGTAGATGACTACCTACACTAGGCTGGGCTACTAGCAAAATCTAGTTGGTGGATTGTGTGCTCTTAGCAGTAGCAATAGGCACCTAGAGTCACACAACTGACACAAGATCTTGGCTCCGATGACCAATAAATTCTAGCATGGCAACCATCTAATCGCATGTCATGGCTAGATGATGACGTAGATGACTGCCTACGCTAGGCTGGGCTACCAGCAAAATCCAGCTGGTGGATTGTGTGCTCTTAGTAGTGATAAGCACCTAGAGTCACACAATTGACACAAGAAACGAAGGGGGAAAGAGTAAGAGGGTGGCAAGTCTAGCTATATAAAGGCCTTAAGGGCAGAGAACAGTGGCGAGCTCAATTGAGCACAACATTCGATAGTGGACAAGGAACTCAATCTGGTGGTCAGCTCTAGCACACTGACACATGCTCTCAATGTGCTACAGCTTATCACCACGTTGAGTTCTCCTTCCCAGTACCCAAGGTTGTGCTCGATTACAAGAGTCTCCTCACCAAGTTGAGTTCTCTGCTAGTGCCTGACGGAACAACAATGACTGGTTTCCCTTAGCTCCCCATCCTGCAACTTCCTTGGTCATGGCAATGGATCCCATGACTTGGGCAGCATTATGAAGGGGCATCGAGGTTGTAGCAAAAGATTCATCATAGGGGTAGAAGGGGCCTGGGAGAGAGCGTGGAACGGGGTATAAGAGAAATTTTCTTGGGTGCGGTGTTCTCTCTACCAGTGCCTTGAAAGAAGTTGCTATGACGAAGGCAATTCCTTGAAAGACTTGAAAGAAAAACCTCATGACCAACCATGTTGCAGGATGGGGAGCCAAGGGAAATGGGTCGTCGTTGTTCTGTGAGGCACTGGGAGAGAACTCAACTTGGTTTTGAGCCTCTCATAATTGCGCACAACCTTTTGCACTGGGGAAGGTACTCAACTTGGTCATCAGCTCTTATGCACTGAGAGCGTGCATCAGTGTGCTGGAGCTCAGCACCAAATTGAGTCTGTCCACTATCGAATGTTGTGCTCGATTGAGCTCACCTCCAAGTTGAGTTCCTTTTTCTAGTGCCTTGACTTCTGAAGTTGCTATGAAAAAAGTTATTTCAATTACAAGGTGCTCATATTGTCCCTTGCATACGAGGAGTTCCAGGTCAAAATTGTAAGAAATTCCTACCTATGATAGCACTACAAGGTGCTCGTATTGTCCCTTGCATACAAGGCACCAAGTCAAAAGTGTAGGAAAGTGACACCTAGTCCTACCACAATGGTGGTGTTGACAAGTGCTTAAGGAAGTCTCACAAAAACAAAGTGCTAGCATATTTGTATGTAATATGTTCTATTAAATGCTTGCTTCGGATGTAATTTATTTTGTTTCAATTTTGATGTAATACTATTATCACAAAATTTCTTAATGTAATTTCTTTTGTTTCAATTTCAATGTAGTACCATTATCACCAAAACTATTGTTGACTATTACTTCGGTAGTGAAAGTGGCTCTAATGAAGAACAAATGGCATATTTCTGCCCTCGTTTACATTTTACTACAACCATAGGGATCGTTGCACAATAAATTCTTGAAAAAACTGTTCTTACTATAGTGAAAATGGTTCCAATAACCAGCACGGTGCTTTAGAACTATGATATCTCCAATAACTAGTGCAGTGGTTGAAAGGAAACTATACTAAATTGTAAATGCTACACTTTGCTTACCTCGGAACTAAAATAGCTCCAAGAACATGTGCGGTAGTTGAGAAATTGTTGTACAAGGAGTAATACGACTAAAATATCTCTAAAATAAAAGTAAAATAGCTCCGACATCCAGCACGGTGGTTGCGGATATGGATGTTGAGGGGTCCCATTAGAGATTGACATGCCATGGTGGTCTTCATGCCAACGTGGTGATCTCTCTATGCCAACATCATTGCTTGAACCAGCATAGTGGTTAGCATAGCAAAAGATTGTGTTTCGCAGTGATAGATGGCGAAGTTGCATAATGACAGGTGGCAAGGCAAAAGTTTTGTGCTATTGTCAGGCCAACATGGTTGTGCTTGAACCAACATGGTGGTTAGGGCCACAAAAGATTGTGTTGCACGGTGATAGATGGCAAATCTATGCAAGCAAACATGGCAAGGCAAAGACTATGTGATGTAGTCAGAGCAACAATCTCTGTGCCCATGAGTGAATGCGTATAGTGCCATGTGTCAAGCTTAGCACTATTGACCATGATAAGATTGCATCTCATTATTATGCCAATGTGTGTTCATGACGTCAAAAAAATTTATGGCAAGAGCATGAGTCCGTGCAAAATTCAAATATTCACCCAGAAGCGCATCGCGTCGTGGCTCCACAATGGCCTTGAAAATAGTTCCACGATTGGCTACACCTAAGCTAATGTTGACCCTTAGTATATATCACAAAGTTTCTTGCATCCATGGATCCTTATATGCCATAGGCTTGGCATAAAAAGGATGATGATTGCATCATTGGCGAGGTTCCCCAAGGAAAAGGAATTGAAAGAAATATGAGCAAAGAGTAAATGGAGAAATTCAACAAGTTTTGTATCCTCAATAGCAAGGAGATGCAAAAGTGGATTGAGAGATATGAAGAGGCCAAAGTAGAAAGAATAAATGCAAGGATAAGATTCAAAGCCATGCACACCATATCCATGGGATCTCACCCTTCTCACCAAAGACATGTCACTTGATTGGCTACAACAGGGTCTACGTAAAGCCGAACATGATGGAGAGACAATAAACGAGCATGAGCGAGAGTTTTCATAAGGATGTATGATGCATGTCAGTTTCTTACCTTTTGACATAATTAAGTTATTTTCGCAATATACGCTATAAATGAATCCTCATTGTTTTAAAATGATGCTCCTTTGTAGTACAAAAAGTATAGTGCATTATGATCATATGGATGACAAAACCCATCCTATGGAGGAGGACGTGGTAACTCTAGAGGCAGGGGGAGCCAAAGAGGCCGTGGTGGATGGCAGAGAGGTCAAAATGCAAACAGCAATGTTGAATGCTACTATTGTGGTAAAATGGGTCATATGGCTAAAGACTGCTACAAAAAGCAGAATGACATCATGAATGGAAAATTGCAGCAACGGAATTCTGCACCTTCTAGTAGACAGGGTGATGATAGAAATGAGCACATCTGTTTATGGTGCAGCACATGACCAATTCTGTGACAAGTGCAGAAGAAAGCAATGATGTGTGGTATGTTGACTCAAGTGCATCAAACCACATGACAGGTCATGCAGAATGGATGCAGGATGCAAGGAAAATGGAAAGACCAAGATTTGTGGAGACTAGTGATGATACAGCACATCCTATTGTGCAGATTGGTAAAATTCCTCTGTCTATGCAAGATGGGAAAAAGAAATACCTGTCTGATGTATTTCATGTCCCGAACATCACCAAGAACCTAGTTTCTGTTGGTCAAATGGTTGAGCAGGGCTTGCAGGTCAGATTTAATCCTCATGGATGCTTTGTTGAGGATATGAAAAATAACGGTCGCTTGATAGCAAAAGGAAAGAAGAAGGGCAAGATGTTTACGTTGGATGTGGACATGCCTGAATTGAGTGCAGTAATGTTTGCACATGGGACCGGTGTAGTTGCAGATATTGATATCTGGCATAAACGCATTGGTCATGTTAATGTACAGTGACTTAAATCAATGCAGGCCCAAAATATTGTTGTAGGATTGCCTAAATTCAAGGTTGCAAAAATGCATAAGGTATGTGAAGCCTGTCAATTTGGAAAACAGGCAAGGAAACCATTTCCTAGGCATATTCAAGAGAGTAAGAAGCCATTGGAATTAATCCACTCTGATGTGTGGACTACTACAACTGCATCTATTGGAGGCTGTCATTATTTTGTCACTTTTATTGATGACTACAGTAGAAAGTTTGGGTGTATTTTATGAAAAAGAAAAATGAAGTGTTTGGGCACTTCAAAGCTTTTAAAGCTAGGGGGAGAGTACCTCTCAAATGAGTTTGCAAGGTTCCAGTAGGAGCATGGCATAAAGCAGCAATATTCATGCAGTCATACCCCACAACAAAATGGACTTGCAGAAAGGAAAAATAGGCATATTGGAGAGGTATCTCGGGCCATGCTAAATGAAAAAGACCTACCAGATTATTATTGGGCTGAAGTAGTTGCTACAATAGTTTACATAATGAACAGGACTCCCACTGCAGCAATACATGGCATGACACTAGAGGAAATGTATACTGGTAGGAAACCAGATATTTCTCATTTGAAAATTTTTGGTTGCATTGCCTATATTCATGTGCCAGATGAGTTGAGGTCCAAGTTGGATCCAAAAGCTGAGAAGTGCATCTTTATTGGTTATTCTCTATAGCAGAAAGGGTATAGATGCTATAACCCTTCTACTCATAAGTTTACAGTGAGCATAGATGTTTTTGATGAGATGAGCAGCTGGTATAAACCAGTAAATGTGATGATTGATGTAGATGCACAAAATGGTAATGCTGCACAGAATTCACAGCAACAATCACAAAATATTAGTGGACTTGTAGTGTCCTCTAGCAGTGGTTCACATACTTCGCCATGGATAGGCAGATTGAGATCAAGAGAATCTCCTCAAAGCAATGCAGATAGTGGTATGCAAGTATCATGAAAAGGAAAAAAGAAGGTAGATCAGCCCATGTTTGATGTGAATGCAGGTCACTCTTATGTGGATGGTGAATCCAGTGGCTCAGAACAGAGCATTGATGATGAGTTGGGTATTCCTTCTATTGTTACACCTGGAGTAACGAAGACCAGGGATGTTTTGAGAGCACTTGGAAGTGAGCCTATTTTGCGCAGGTCTACCAGAGCTAGATATCCTGTGGATAGGCTAAAATATGATGGATTTATAGCCATTCACTATCCCTAATGGTCAAAGTGATACAGGAACCGAAATGTACTTCTTTTGAGCAAGCCATGGGAAAAGAAAACTGGGAGAAAGCCATGGATGAAGAAATGGATGCCTTGGAAGCAAATGCTACATGGGAATTGGTGCCTTTGCCTAAAGACAAGAATGCAATTGGCTATAAGTGGGTTTATAAGGTCAAGCACAATGCAGATGGTTCTGTGAACAGATACAAGGCAAGATTAGTTGTCAAGGGGTATGCACAGACATATGGCATTGATTATGAGGAAAAATTCCATCCGGTTGCAAGGATGGCAACCGTAAGAGCAGTCACTGCTATGGTTGCATCAAAGGGATGGTCTGTACATCAGATGGATGTAAAGAATGCCTTCTTGCATGGTGATTTGCAAGAAGAGGTCTTTAT
This sequence comes from Dipteris shenzhenensis, assembly GCF_047967505.1. Lineage (NCBI taxonomy): Eukaryota > Viridiplantae > Streptophyta > Polypodiopsida > Gleicheniales > Dipteridaceae > Dipteris > Dipteris shenzhenensis. The sequence continues at coordinate 43,717,609 of NC_141602.1, read as the reverse complement.
GGAGCAGCCACCAGGTTATGTTCATGCTATTCATCCTGAGTTTGTTTGCAAGTTGAAGAAAGCCTTGTATGGCTTGAAGCAAGCATCTAGAGCATGGTCTGACAAGATAGGACAGTATCTTGTCACTATTGGCTTTCAGATTTCCAAGGCAGATTTCTCACTTTATGTGAGAAAAACAGAGAAAGGTATTATGCTGCTTGTCATTTATGTTGATGATTTGATCATCACAGGTGATAGTGACGAAGATATCCTTCATATGAAAATGTTATTGAAGCAAAAGTTTGAGATGAAGGATTTGGGAGAGCTGTGTTATTTCTTGGGCATTGAGATGATTAGATCACCAAGTGGGATGCAGCTCTTGCAAAGACAGTATGGATTGGACATGCTATCCAAATATGGGATGACAGGCTGTAAGCCTATTTCAGTTCCTTTGGAGCAGAATGTGAAGCTGAGTGCAGATGTAGGTGAGCTTCTGGAAGACCCTACTATGTACAGATGCATAGTAGGAAGTTTGATTTATATGACTATTACCAGGCCAGATTTGAGCTATGCTGTTGGATTGGTAAGTCAGTTTATGCAGGCTCCAAGGAAACCGCATTTGGATGCGGCTAGACACATACTCAGGTATGTGAAGTCCACATTGCAGTATGGACTATTTTATGAGACTGGGGTTCAGATACAGTTGCATGGATACACTGATGCTGATTGGGCTGGTAGTATTTTTAATAAATGATCTACCAGTGGATATGTGTTCTCTTTTGGGAGTGCTGCAGTCACTTGGAGTAGCAAGAAACAGCCTACAGTTGCCTTGTCGAGCACAGAGGCTGAGTACAGAGGTGCAGCAATGGTTGCATGTGAGGTAGCTTGGTTGCATAAGCTACTTTATGATATGCATCAGTCTACAGATGGGCCGGTTGTCATTTAAAGTGACAACATGAGCAGTATACACTTGGCAAATAACCCAGTCTACCATGCTAGAACAAAGCACATTGAGGTGCATTATCACTATGTGTGGGAGAAGGTTTTACTAGGTCTTATTGATCTAGTTTATGTTAGCACAGAGGATCAGGTAGCTGACATATTCACAAAGGCATTGAGCGTAGAGAAGTTGCGCAAGTTCAAAGACCTGCTTGGTGTGCAGGAACTGAGATTGAGCTTGAGGGGGAGTGTTGAGATATCGAGCTCCACTCGTGATATGCCAGGGTGACTGTTGTGCATTTATGTCATCGACTTGTTAGCTGCAGATGCGGTTGGTACACTACCCATGAATAATAGCTAGATGATAGCTATCCTTATGTACTCTAGTTCGTGGCTCAGTTAGTATGCCACCTTAGTTAGCTAAGTTTGGTTTGAGACCCACATATAGGGTTCTTCTATTTCTTTGTACTAGAGTTCTTTTGGCTTACACAACTAAGAAGAGGAAAACTATTTTCAGCCTCCACCTTTGTGTGTATTCCCCCATTGTGTATGTGAGAAAGCTGCAAGTGAGCTTCCTTCCTTCTCTCCCACTATCTTCACATCGTCTCTATCTTGTAAAGTTTTATTAACAGTTTCTAGGACGATCTTCTTTGTCATTCCCAAAGGAAGAAGTTGTTGACATTCGACACATCCATCTAGCATTGTTTGTTTAAGATGAGGCTGTTGGTAATGCATGGTCTTTGAGAACTTGCTTTAATGTTGCGGTTGCATTTATAGTGCTTCCATGGCATTTAAGCTTGTAGGTATTCCCATGAATTGTATGAACCACTTTTTCTTTCACCTCTGCCCAGATGGTCCAGTATGTGCCATGTGATAGTCTAGTTAACCATTGATGTCCTCGATTGCAAATGGATCTCCCATTAACCATGGGTTTCAATCTAGGTTTACAGTGTCTTGTGCTCAAATCTTGATCAGTGCCTTGATGAAGAAAGCATGAAAACTCTTGAAGAACATAGTTATGTCTATTAGGCACTATCTTACTCCAAATATCAAGGCATATGGCTACACAATCATCTTTCCCAACTTTTCTAATGCAAAGTCTCTTGCAACAAACTCGCATAAGCATTCGTTCCATATTCTCCTTGGATAACATTACATGTCTCTTTGGTTCTGGAATTGATGCCATGATTCTTCGCCTCTTCACACTCACATACTTTCTTTTTGTAAATAGTGTCTTGCATTTTCTAGTTGTAAGATCAGTAATATGCAAAAAATTATCCATGCCCCCCTTTTTTGAGAGTATATTCTCAAGGGAAGTCCTTAGAGGGCCCCAAAGTGAGCTTCAAATTTCCCTAATGAACATGCAACACACACCACACAATTGCCCATCCAATGCCAAAGCAATAGCTCCATCTATAGATAGCTTTGTAGGAGGGGGGGATTCTCTAGTTTCTCTTAGGATAAGCCACATACCTGATTGTGCACCACATAGATTTGTTTTTAAGGGTAAATTACTTTGCAAGTATGGTGCATACAAAGTAATAAACCCCAAGTATCCTACATTCTTGAAACAAGATTTCACTGATATGTTTTATTCCGATACAATTACTTTTCTCATCCCTTCCACTTATATTCATCAATGTGTAAATTTCTTACAAATTGGAGAGTTTATAGAGTTGAAGGGGCAACAGTTGTGGCAAGAGGACCAACCAATGGGGGGGCATCAAAATTCTCTTTTCTTATTGATGCAACCACTTGTATCATTAAGGGAGAAACCTTTGAGGGAAACCTTCGCTTGTCACCTGATCATTAACTTAGTACATACATTCCTTGGGCTGCCGAGATGATAAACTTTGGGAAGTTTAATGTTTCCAATGTCATGGGAACTATTGCAATTGTCATTATAAAGGTTGCAAGCGATGAAGGAATGGCAAATCAAATCATAGTTACAGCTGGGCCTCCTGACGAAGACAGATCTAGAGCAATAGTAAGTTTTTGTTTTGCTTAGCCCATCTCAATCAAATAAACTTCAAATTATCTAACTATTGATAATATTCTCATGTGTTTTTGGTAGCTATCTTTTGTCAAAGAGTGAAAAAGTACCCTTTCTTGGCTTGTCCAAGAATTCAATGAAGAAGGAATTGTTATGTATGTACTAAAAAATGTTTCATTTTTGAAAGCAAAAGGGACAATTTGTATCTTTGATTTCACCATTCTAGCAGAAATGCCCGATGGTTCTATTAAGCATGGGTTGAAGGAGGCTTTTTTTAGTCAGATTGCAAGGCTTGGATATCGCACATAGGTATTATTTTCATATGCTAGGCAAATTAATTAAAATCTTGCAAATGTTGCCTAACAATGACTTTTGTTTCATTGCAAGTCTTCGAAGTTATGCATTTCACCAACATTAATGCATATTTGCTTGAGTTCATTCGTAAGTCATGTGGAGGAACTAGAGTTAACTAGAGTCCATATTGCTTCACTTGCAAGGGTCCTCAAACCATTGCACAAGTTCCTTGTTTGATAGGAGATATTGTCCAACGTCCAGGTGACCAAGTGCCCGTGCATATCAGAGGCCCCTATGTAGACATTGTGCTTTCCTTGGGTGTTCCACTACAAGGCACAGGCCATTTTCTGATAGAAATACTGACCTTTTTACACTAAAAAGTCTTTTTTTATGGGTGCAAAGGTCGGTATTTATGTCGCTATTAGCATCGGGAAAAAAATGTTGCTATATAACGACTCTGCTAAATGTTGCTATATAGCAACACTAGTAAAGCGTCGCTATAGAGCGATAATAGAAACTTTAAAAATACATTTGTGGGATAAACAAGGCCACAGCAAGCCCTGTTTTGCCCCACTAATGTTTTTTTTTAGTAATTACAAAAGAATGTTTACAAGCACACAAGAGAGATAAAACTCTCAAACCTTGTTTGTTACAAAATCTCCCTTGTGAAAGGGGTGATACAAAATCTCTCAAACGAGCCGAGAACAAAAGCATATACATGCCAAAGATATACAACATTGTTTGCTACAAAATTACCCTTTCGAAAAGGGTGATACAAAATCGCTCGAATGAGCCAACATACAAAATCATATACATGCCGAAGTATATACAAACTACTACTAATACTACTACTGCTCATCCGAATTGTCGTCCTCATCCTCATCCTCATCGTGGTCATGCTGGCCATCCTTGGCCCTCGTGAGCTATGCCTAATCCCTTTGCCCTCATTGAAGCCATGTAAGCCAAATCCCTCATCATCACCACTCACCCCCATTGATGGGATGTTCGAGCTTGTACCCTAAGAGTGAAACCATATTAATCGGAAATTAGATTGGAACTTAAAGAATAAAACAATTTAAAAAGTGAGATTACAAGTAGGAGTAGACTTATATCATGCGAGCAACCACCTCAGCCCAATCGAGTGTCACTCCCATGGCCTGGATCCTTGGCCCTCATGAGCTATGCCTAATCCCTAGCCCTCGTTGAAGCCATGTAAGCCAAATCCCTCGTCATCACCGCTCACCTCCGCTGATGGGACGTTCAAGCTTGTACCCTAAGAGTGAAACCATATTAATTAGAAATTAGATTGGAATTTAAAGAATAAAACAATTTAAAAAGTGAGATTACAAGTAGGAGTAAACTTATACCATGCAAGCAACCACCTCAGCCCAATCGATTGTTGCTCCCATGACCTCCATCTCAATAAACCATGGCTTTGCTCCTATGCAAAACATGTCTCGCCTCTTTGTCTATGGAAAGGTGACCCATCACATCTTGCTATGGACCCAATTTACAAGAGTTAGATAAAGTGCATGAAATATGTAATAAAACAAATAGAACAATAAATTAAATGAGAAGAAGTAGGCTTACCACCCATGCCTCAAACGCCAAACATCTGCCTGCACCAAAGTGCGAAGTACCTACAGAGTGCAGCCATCTCCTCACAGCCCTCCTTTGACTCTCGATCTTTTTGGGATGTTCCTTGTACTCCTTCTTGAAAAAATTCCAATCAACTTTGTCTACCCAGCTGGGTTTAGCCTTCCCCTTTGTGATGGAAGTATGTAAGGTTCACCTACAATGTTTCAAGACCCCACCCATGTGCTCTTTCATGTAAGAGTTACTGAACTCCCAATTTGGGGGGGTTAGGGTATTGTCTTTTCAATTCATCGATGACTGCATTCTTATTTTCTTCATCCTAGTACCACCAGTCAGTAGCTATGCCGCTCTTGAAGTGGTGGCTCATCAACCGGCTCATGGTGGCTAGCACTTCTAAGCCCTTTTTATTTTCTATTATCTGTCTAGCCCTAGTGATTTCATAGGACAAGTCCTCAGGCGAGAAAGCAGGAGTCATGGGAGTGGCAGAGCTAGAGCGAGGGGTGTTATTGTGAGTGCTTATGGAGCGAGGAGTAGTAGAGGTAGTGGGAGAGGGAAAGGGACCTGACTGGTACGGGGTCTCATGACCAAGTGGAGATCTGTAGGGATGTGAGTGTGCTGACTCCTCTACATCTCCCGAGTCAGTATAGTAGCCTCACCCCTTCCTACTCTTCCTTCCCTTACAATGGGTATGCCCAAGTGATGACCCCTTAGTTGAAGGGCCTAGAGTGGACGGCTGTCGAGTAGGTCCAACCGTCGGTGTAGGAGAGGGAAAAGCTAAAGTCCTCTAGGATAGCAGAGAGAAGAATCTCCCTATCTCTGCATCACTCATCTATGTGACAAGCTTGTTGGGACTCCTGGTGAAGTGATGGGCTGCTAGCAAAGGAGTTCTTTGAGGGGTAGTCACCAGTGCTAGGTCCTAGAGGAGTCAAGCTAGGGGCAATCGCAAGGGTAGACCCCTGAGGATTGCTTGAGTGGAATCAAAGTCCTCTAGAGAGTAGAGATCATGATGTCTCCTCTTACGAGGGTTCCATACTCATTGGACATGCGACGTGATCCCATGTCTAATTTGGGGGGATTGGACAAACGTAGACATAAACACGAAGATAAAAACAAACACAAGAGCGGGTAAGAAGTGGCAAGATAATTAATTACTTAATACAATTATGAAATTCAAACTCAAGAAATTATGAAAAGACAATTAATCACTTGTGAAAATTATGAAATGACATCAAAGCAGAAAGGACAAATATGAACGGACAATTATTTACATGTACAAAAAGAGAGCACAAAATATGTCTCCAAAAGTATGTTTAAGCAAGATTTGTCTCCAAAAGAGAGATTCTCCAAAAATGCCAAAATAGTGGAGGAGGTCTACTGCTTTGCATTACTGTTCGAGGTACTTTCCTCCTTCGAGCTGCTAGGCGAGTGACTAGGGACCTCATCCTCCACTTCTTCTAATATGCGGTCATGCTCTTCACCGATTATGTACTCGCAATCCACAAAGGCCTCCACACCAATTATTATGTCCTTTATAAAATCATATTTGGTGCTCCAGCGATCATGGCAGTCTCTCCAAAACTTATGAAGATCTCGTAGGTTGTGTCATGCGTTCCTTAATTGCCCCTGCTCCACTACTCTTCGGTTTGAACCCCACCCACGCACATGTACCTAGACATTGTACTTCACCCAGTTGCTAACTTGCACAATTTTCTCTTTTACATGAGCTAGAAGAGAAGCTATGTCTATAATCCATGCGACGTGGGCAACTGGGTTGGGGTTTAGGGAGGACACTCATGGGTGAGGGCGTGGTTGTTCCATTTAGAATATTTTTTTTAAAAAAAAGAATCAAATATGGCTAAGGAGCAAAAGAAAAAAGAACTGCAAACGACTAAGGAGAAGGAAGGAAGTGATTGAAAGAGGGGAAGAGAGGAGATAGGATGAAAGAGAGGAAGGGAAAAGAGAGGGAAAAAGAAAAGGTGTTGAGAGTTCACGCTCAACATCATGTGATCATGTGTGCATAGCACCATCACGTGATCATATGTGCATAGCACTAACCTTATAGAGTGCTATAAAGGAAAGGGTTAGATCCCCTAACCCTAACCCTAAAAGGGTTTGTATATATTCTATTTTTTCAACTAATTCTAGTGTACAGTTAGTCATTTGTGGTGTGCTCTCTAGCTGTGCCCTCTCTCCTCATCTCCACTCTTCTCCTCTCCCCTCTTCATATTTTGTCATGGTATCAGAGCTCCCTTGTCTTCCGCTGAGACATTGAGTTTCTTGAGAGTGTGAGAGAGATTGAGAGATTGAGAGATCGAGAGAGATTGAGTGTTCCATTCTCTTCCGTTGAGAGAAAATTCCGTCCATCGAAAAGAGATTTCCGTCATTTGTTCTTGAGAGTTTCATTGAGAGATTCATTTGATTCTCTATTCCGTTCATTCTTCTGGGAGAATGAGTGGTTCTTCATAGTGTGAGAGATCCTATTGTTTGAGAGAGAGAGTCTGAAGCTCTACTGTTTTTGAGAGGAAGAGAGACGAGAACTGAAGCTCTACTGTTTTTTGAGAGAAAGAGAGACGAGAATTTCTGCAACTCTCTACCCTCTGCCACCGCCTCTTTCTTCGACTCCGATTTCTTCTTTTTGAGCAAAGATTTGCTCTTTATCGCTTCTTCGACTTTCAGCCTGAATGCTTCGAGCGCCTTCTTCTCGGACTCTTTCAGATCTGCGACGTTGTAGCTTTCTTCTTTGAAAGAAGGAGTCTCAGTGGGTGCACCATCCGTGTCCGTGGGAGTCTCGTACAGTCCGTTGGAGCAGCCGTGCGATGGCGAAGTCTGTGGAGAGGAGCCATCTCCAAAGCAAATGACTCCAACGACTGCTATTCCAGCCAGCTCCAAACGGCCGGCTCCTTGACTGACTCCCCACCGACGCCAGCACCAATACAACGAAGCTTTCCCAAGCGCAGCAAGTTTCGTTGTTGGAGTTTCACGCGTTGGGAAGCTACTATACGAGCCAGCAGCTAGGCACTCTCAATCAGCCGCAACGAATAGCTAGCACGCCTGCAACGCTCGACTAGCTCCTGCGCCATCTTCGACGATCGGCCGCCATAGCTCGCACCCGGGCGACCTCCGCCAACCACGCTCTGCACCAACGAGCCTTCGAAAGGCTCAAAGGCCTTAAGCTCTGGCCTTCTTCTCACGCCATAGCCTCCAACAGCTCCGTCAGAAGCTCCGTCAGAAGCCATGCGCCTCCATCGATCCGCTACTCCACCGGCAAACATCGCAAACGGGATAGCTCCAAATGGGATAGCTCTCAACAAACCGTCAACATCCTCGGCATCGCAGGCGACAGCAACAACCAAGCGCGGCTTCCATCGACAGCACCGAGCGACGCCTCCTACAACGAACTCGAACGGCCTTCTCAACGAATCAACGGAGAAGACGACGGAATCTCGAAGATTCCGTCAGAATCTTGGGTAGATTCCGGTGCCTCGCGTTTCGACACGTGGCAGATAGCGTTTTGCCACGTGGCAACCCTTACCTCCAATTGCCACGTCATCAGGCACCCGGAAGTGCCACGTGTACCTATCTTATCTGCCACGTCAGCTGACACGTCACCTTTGCCATGTCAACTGCCACATCACCTCTGCCACGTCATCACTGCCATGTCATCACTGCCACGTCATCACTGCCACATCATCACTGCCACGTCATCACTGCCACATCATCAGTGCCATGTCATCAGTGCCACGTCACCCTGCTGACATCATCTGTGCCACCTCAGCACTGCCACCTCAGCACAGAGCTTCACTGGCACACCTCTTGCTAAGCACAGTGCCACATCATCACTGCATGTGACTCACAGTGACACATCATCATTGAGCACCATTTGCACTCCTTTTGCCCCTCCACCTAGATCAAGTCATATCTCTTGATCCAGGAAGAATTTGAGGGTGCTCCAAAAAGGAAAGTCGCTCGATTTTTCGTGCTCTACGCGCTCGTTACATCACGCGCACATTTTGGCGCAAGTTACACTCACATTTGAGCCTCGCCGACAAAACCACTTCCTTCACGCACATTTGCCTCTACATCGACACATCTGGCCCAGCACTTAAAAGGAACAAAGGAAAAGGAATTATTTGCTGCTCTTTCATCGATCGACGGTTGGTTTAGATCTAGATCAGAGTAGACTAGATCGCCATAGAGGGGACGCTTTGAATTCCCCAAGTTGCCAATCTAAGCCATGCCCGAAATTCCCAACTAGTACCTACTCGGAGTCAGTCCATACGCTCACATCCGATTTCACATCATTACATTACCTGAAACCTTACGTTCATCAGTTCAGTGAGCAGACTTCAGAGTTCAGAGGCATTGCAGATTGATTCAGTGGGCAGATAGCACTTGATTTCACACACACATGCCACCATTGTAAAGCCTATTTGGCTATCTCACGGCATCGTGCACATCATTTTTCAGCCTTGTAAAGCCTCTTGGCTATTCCCGGCATCATTGCCACAAGCCTTGTAATACAGGTCAGATCTTATTTACTGCAGTTCTATCTTCACCGACGGTACAGAGATTTCACTTGGCATCTTCAGTGTATTTGCAGTTGATTCATACAGAGTTTTCCAGGACACTTTTTGAGTACATTGTTTTCACCATGTCGACTAGCAACCTCAATCTGGAGGCATCTGCTAAGTTAGACAACTCCAATTACGGTACATGGAAATACCGAATGGAGACCATTCTTGTGCTTCAGGACAAATGGGAGTATGTCGATGGATCCATACCTAGACCATTGGCCGATCCAGCCACCAGTAGCTCTACTCCATCTGTTGTCACAGCACCAGCAACGGGATCTACATCGGGATCTACATCTACACAAACAGTTTCCGCATCAGTAGCAGATCCTGCCATTGCCCGAGCTCAAGCAGAATGGGATAAGAAAGACAAGTATGCCTATCACCTGATCAAGCAGAATGTGCAAGATGTCATGCTAGGACAGCTCAACACAGTCAAGACATCAAAAGAAGCATGGGATATGTTCGCAGCTCTCTACGAGTCCAAGAACACATCCAGGATTCTCACCTTGAGAAACCAGATCAACCAGAGTTTCCGCAATAGCAATGAAACCGGTCATGCTTATGTACTCCGCATCAAAGACTACAACAATCAACTTGCAGCAGCAGGAGAGACTATGAATCCCACAGAAATGGTTCAAGTAATCCTGAATGGACTAGGAGAAGGATATGAGAATCTAGTCTAGAGTATTGCCATCCAACGGCAAATTCCAACACTGGAAGAACTTCAGTCAGTTCTACTTGGTGAAGAACTCAGGACTCAGGCCATTCAAGCACGTAAAGGTCATTCTAATGATCAGGCATTCACCGCTTCAGACAGAAGCAGAGGCAAAGGCAGAAACAGAGGTAGATCATATCAGAAAAGTGGTCATCATCATCAACAAAATCAAAGTCAGAATCAGCACCAGCATCAGCAGCATCCTCAGCAACATCAAAATCAGCAAAGAGGAAATCATTCCAACAGAGGAAGATTCCAAGGACGAGGGAATGCATCCACCAATGTGTCAAACATTCAATGCAACTATTGTCACAAGTTTGGACACTATGAAAGAGATTGCCGCAAGAAGCAGTATGACCAAGGCGGTTAATCCAGCAGTAATCGAGGGAATTCTCGAGGAAGAGGAAATCATCGTGGTGGACATTCTAGTCACAGTCATTTTGCAAATGAACATGGCAATATGTTTCTTGCAAGTGAGGAATTGCATCAGACTGATACAATGCACCTAGACACTGATTTCAATCCCAAAGAAGATTTCAGTTATCAAGTCGACCAAGTGGAACAGGATCCTTGGTACATCGACAGCGGTGCATCATCTCATATGACAAATCATCAGGAATGGTTCACAGAAATGAAACCATTAGAAGGTCAAAAGAATGTCATCTACACAGCAGACAATACACCGAATCCGGTTCAAGGGACAGGTGTTATCCCTATGAACAATTTCACTGGTACAAAAGGATTAGTCAAAGATGTGCTCTATGTTCCGAAGCTCAGTAAGAACCTTTTGTCAGTAGGTCAAATGACGGAACACAACTACAAAGTCATCTTCGACGGTGATGAATGCACTATCAGAGACAAATCCAAAAGAGGTCAGCTAGTAGCAAAAGGTGTCAAGGAAGGCCGCTTATACAGGATGCTAGCTACAGTACCAGATAAACATGCCATGTCAGCTCAAATGCAACAGATGCCACTATCTGCAAAATGGCATAAGAGATATGGTCATGTCAACTTCAAGTACTTGTTAGATCTAAGGAATCAAAATATGGCAATTGGGATTCCGAAGCTACAGTTTCTTGGAAAGGTTTGTGAAGCATGCTGCTTCGGCAAACAAAAGCGAACCAACTTTGTCAGAAGTACCTCTCGTGCACGAGGTATTCTTGATTTGATTCATACAGATGTATGGGGTTCGCAGCATCAATGGTTCACTTTATTACTTGACCTTCATCGACGACTACAGTAGATATTGTTGGGTCTACTTTCTGAAAGAGAAATCTGAAGTGTTTGCCAGATTTCAAGAATTCAAAGCCCTGGTAGAAAACCAAACAGGCAGAAAGATCAAGGTCATGAGATCAGACAGAGGAGGTGAATACATGTCTTCAGCATTCATGAAATTTTGCAAAAATCACGGTATTCGAAGACAAATACTCCTCAGCAAAATGCAATAGCTGAAAGGAAGAATGGGACTTTAGCAGACAGTGCTAGAGCAATGCTTAGTGAAAAGCATCTTCCGAATCAGTATTGGGCAGAAGCAATAGCTACAGCTAACTACTTGCTTAATCGGCTTCCTACCAAACCGATACAAGGAATGACTCCTTATGAAGCATTCACTGGACACAAGCCACGCATTGGGCATCTCCGCATATTTGGTTGCATAGCATATGCCCACATACATGATGATCATCGCAGGAAATTGGATGCGAAGTCACGCAAATACATCATGGTTGGCTATAGTGAAGAAAGTAAAGCATACAAATTGTATGATCCCATCAACCGCAAAGTCATTATCTCCAGAGATGTAATCTTCGATGAGGAATCAGAATGGAAAACCTCACCTACACAGGAGATAGAAGCATCGACTTCACAATCATCTACAGAACAGGTTGATGAAGAAGAGCAAGAATTGCTAGCAACACCCCAATCAGGGTCACAGCAGCTCAGACGGTCTACTAGGGAAAGCAGACCACCAGCCAGATTGACATATGCTCAGAAAGGCAAAGCAATTCAGGTGGAAACCACCAACTATGCTCTTATGACTACCATCATGGCTACAGAAGAGCCAGTGTACTTCGAAGACGTAGTAGATAAGCCAGAATGGCAAACTGCTATGAATGAAGAAATGGATGCTTTGTATAAAAACAACACTTGGGAATTATGCGACCTTCCACCAGGAAAGAAGGCCATAGCCAACAAATGGGTATACAAAGTGAAGTACAATCCAGATGGCAGTATTCAGAGATACAAAGCCAGATTAGTTGCAAAAGGATTTGCACAACAATATGGCCAAGATTATGATGAGACTTATGCTCCAGTAGCAAAGATGGATTCCATACGGTTCTTGATATCACTAGCGACACTCAGTAAATGGAATGTGTATCAGCTCGATGTCAAGAATGCATTTCTCAATGGTTATCTAGACGAGGAAGTCTACATGCAACAACCAGCCGGTTATGTTGAACCAGGACAGGAGAACAAGGTTTGCCATCTCAAGAAAAGTCTCTATGGCTTAAAGCAAGCACCCAGAAGTTGGTACAGTAGAATTGACAAGTATTTTGCTGATCTGGGATACATGAAGTCCAATGCAGATCATACTCTCTACTACAAAGTTCAAGGGGAAGATATTACTATTGCACTTTTGTACGTAGATGATCTGATTGTGACAGGAAGCAAGGATAGCTTCATCAGAAAGCTAAAACAAGACTTATCTGCAGAGTTCGACATGAAAGATCTTGGACTTATGCACTATTGTCTTGGAATTGAGTTCTGGAGAGATTCAGATAGCACATTCATGAGTCAGCTCAAATATGTTGACAGTCTCCTAAAGAAGTTTCATATGGCAGATTGCAAGATTGCAGCCACTCCCATGGAACAGAGTTTGAAACTTACTAAAGATTCAGAAAAGCCTACAGTCAATGACAGATACTACAGGCAACTCATTGGATCTCTTATATATCTGACAATCACACGGCCAGATATTTGTTATGCAGTAAGCTCACTAGCACAGTTTATGGCAAATCCAAAACAGTCTCACTGGAATGCAGCCAAAAGAGTCTTGAGATACATCAGAGGTACAAGACAATTTGGGATAGAATACAGAGGAAGTCATCCACGGTTGCATGGATACTGTGACAGTGACTATGCTGGAGATCATGAGACCAGGAGATCGACACAGGGATATGCATTTTTCCTTGGTCAAGGTGCTATATCATGGTTGTCAAACAAACAGCCAACTGTTTCTTTGTCTTCAACTGAAGCAGAATATAGAGCACTCACTACAGGTGCATGTGAGGCTATATGGCTCAGAAGACTATTGTCAGAAACAGATTACTTTGATGAATCAAAGCCAACAACAATATACTGTGATAATCAATCGGCTCAAGCATTGGCTAAAAATCCAATATATCACTCCAGAACAAAGCACATTGATGTCAGAGAGCACTTCATCAGAGAAAGAGTGTTACTTGGTGACATCACACTGCAGCATTGTGATAGCAAAGAAAATGTTGCAGACATCTTTACCAAACCACTCGGTAAAGAGTTATTCGAGAAACACCGACTAGCTCTTGGTTTGATGCAGAGGAAGGACATTCCCATTAAAGGGGTGTGATGGAATGTAATGCTCAGTCCTTCTTCGATTCCCCAGAATCATCATCTTGAGGGAAGGCCTACTTCATGATGTTGATCTTGAGGGAAGGTGTTGAGAGTTCACGCTCAACATCATGTGATCATGTGTGCATAGCACCATCACGTGATCATATGTGCATAGCACTAACCTTATAGAGTGCTATAAAGGAAAGGGTTAGATCCCCTAACCCTAACCCTAAAAGGGTTTGTATATATTCTATTTTTTCAACTAATTCTAGTGTACAGTTAGTCATTTGTGGTGTGCTCTCTAGCTGTGCCCTCTCTCCTCATCTCCACTCTTCTCCTCTCCCCTCTTCATATTTTGTCAGAAGGAAGAGGGGAAAAGAGAAGGAAATAGAAGAGGGGAAAATAAGAAAAGAGTGGAAAAAAGAGAGGGGAAAAGAAGAAAAAGAGAGAAAGAGAGGGGAAAAGAGAAGGAAAAAGAAGAGAGAGCAAATGCATATGCATATGAAAAGAGAGAAAAAGAGATGAAAGAGAGGGAAAAAGAGAGAGAAAAAGAAGAGAGCATGTGCTTATGCTTATGCATGAGCATATGAGCATAAGCATATGAGCATATTTGCATGCATCTACTTTAGCATATGAACATAAGCATACGCAAATGCATATGCTTATGCAAAGAGAGAAAAGAGGATGAAAGAGGAGAAAAGAGAGGGGAAAAGAAGAGATGAAAAGAAGAAAAGAGAGGAAAAAAGAGAGGGAAAAAGAGAAGGAAGAGAGGAAAAGAGAAGTAAAAAGAAGAGGGGAAAATTAAAAAAACGTTGAGAGAGAAATCATATGCTTATGCTTATGGATGAGCATATGAGCATATGCTCATGTATAAGCATAATCATATGAGCATATGCTCATGCATCTACTTTAGCATATGAGCATAAGCATACGCAAATGCATATGCATTTGAAAAGAGAGGAAAAGACATGAAAGAGAAGGGAAAAGAGAGGGAAAAAGAAGAGAAAGCATGTGCTTATGCTTATGCATGATCATATGAGCATATGCTCATGCATCTACTTTAGCATATGAGCATAAGCATATGCAAATGCATATGCTTATGCAACGAGAGAAAAGAGGATGAAAGAGGGGAAAAGAGAGGGGAAAAGAAGAGGGGAAAAGAAGAAAAGAGAGAAAAAAAGAGGGGGAAAAGAAGAGGGGAAAAGAAAAAAAGAGAGGAAAAAAGAGAGGGAAAAAGAGAAGGAAGAGGGGAAAGGAGAAGGAAAAAGAAGAGGGGAAAATAAGAAAAGAGTTGAAAAGAGAGAAATCATATGCTTATGCTTATGGATGAACATATGAGCATATGCTCATGCATCTACTTTAGCATATAAGCATAAGCATACGGCGTACGCAAATGCATATGCTTATGAAAAGAGAGAAAAGAGAATGAAAGAGGGGAAAAGAGAGGGAAAAGGAGAGGGGAAAAGAAGAGAAGGACAAGATTGAAAGAGAGGAAGAGAGAAGAGAGGATGAAAGAGTAGAAGGAAAAGAGAGGAAGAGAGAAAGCATATGCTAATGCTTATGCATGGGCATATGAGCATAAGCATATGTAGATGCAAGAGAAGGAAAAGAGGAGAAGGAAGAGGGGAAAAGAGAAGCATATGAGATGTTCACGTTCCTATACACGTATGTTTTAAATTTATTTGTCCTACCTTGCTCAAATTTATTTGGCAATACGTCTTGCATAATCTCATGCATAAGCATAAGCATATGAGCATATGAGCATATGCTTATGAGATCATGTATAAGACTAAGCATATGAGCATATGCTCATGCATAGGCATAAGCATGTGCTTATGAGCTCATGCATAAGCATATGCAAAAGAGAGAAAAAGAGAGAGAAGGAAGAAGAGGAAATAATAGAGGGAGAGGAAGGAAGAGGAAAAAAGAGAGGACTAGGAGAAAAGAGGGTGAAAAGAGAAGGAAAAGACAGAGGGGAAAAGAGAAGGAAAAGACAGAGGGGAAATGAAGAAAAGAGAGGAAAAATGAGAGGGGAAAAGAAGAGAAGGAGAGAAAGCATATGCTTATGCTTATGCATGATCATATGACCATAAGCATATGCAAATGCATATGCTTATGAAAATGGAGAAACGAGGATGAAAGAAAGGAGAAAAGAGAGGGAAAAGGAAGAGGAAGGAAGAGAGGATGCAATTGAAAGAGAGGAAGAGAGACAAAAAGAGAGGGGAAAAGAAGAGAATGAAGAGGATGAAAGAGAGGAAGAGAGAGGAAAAAAGAGAGGAGAAAAGAAAAAAAGAGAGGAGAGGATGAAAGAGTACAAGGAAAAGAGAGGGAGAGAAAGAATATGCTTATGCTTATGCATGAGCATATGAGCATAAGCTCATGCATAAGCATAAGCATATGAGCATATGATCATGCATAAGCATAAGCATATGAGCATATGCTTATGAGCTCATGTATAAGCATAAGCATATGAGCATATGCTCATGCATTACCCTCTTCCTTCCTCTTCCTTTTCCCTCTCTTTTCCCTTTCTTTCATCCTCTTTTCTCTATTTTCATAATTTGCGTATGCTTATGCTCATATGATCATGCATAAGCATAAGCATATGCTCTCTCTCCTTCTTTTCTTTTCCCCTCTCATTTTTCCTTTCTTTTCTTCATTTCCCCTCTCTCTTTTCCTTCTCTTTTCCCCTCTTTTTCCCTCTTTTCCCCTCTCTCTTTTCCTTCTCTTTTCACCCTCTTTTCTCTAAGTCCTCTCTTTTTTCCTCTTCCTTCATGTCCCTCTATTATTTCCTCTTCTTCCTCCCCTCTCTTTTCCTCTCTTTTGAGTATGCTTATGCATGAGCTCATAAGCGTATGCTCATGTCGATTTCTTTTGTACACTTTCTCCCTCTCCCTATCTCTCTTTCCCCAAGCCTCTCTCTCTCTCTCTCTCTCTCTCTCTCTCTCTCTCTCTCTCAGGCTCTCCAGCACGATCCCTGCCTCTCTCTCTACCTCCCCCCCCTCCTCTCCCTTTCCCTCTACTTGATCTCCCTGTCAAGCCTCTCTCTCTCTCTCTCTCTCTCTCTCTCTCTCTCTCTCTCTCTCTCTCTCTCTCTCAGGCTCTCCAACAAGATACCCCTCCTCTCTCTCTACCTCCCCCCCCCCCTCCTCTCTCTGCCTCCCCCCCCTTCTCTCCCTCTATCTCTACTTGATCTCTCTCTCTCCCTATCTCCCACTCTCTCTGTCTCTCTCTTTTTGTCAGGCTCTCTAGCAAGATCCCCCCTCTCTCTTTGCCCCCCCCCTCTCTCCCTCTCCCTCTACTTGATCTCCCTGTCAAGCCTCTCTCTCTCTCTCTCTCTCTCTCTCTCTCTCTCTCTCTCTCTCTCTCTCTCTCTCTCTCTCTCAGGCTCTCCAGCAAGATCCCCCTCCTCTATCTCTAGCTCCCCTGCCCTCTCTCCCTCTATCTCTACTTGATATCTCTCTCCCTATCTCCCACTCTCTCTGTGTCTCTCTTTTTGTCATGCTCTCTAGCAAGATCCCCCCCCCCTCTCTGTGCCTCCCCCCCAACCCCCTCTCTCCCTCTCCCTCTACTTGATCTCTCTCTCTCTCTCTCTCTCTCTCTCTCTCTCTCTCTCTCTCTCTCGCTCTCTCTCTCTCTCTCTCTCTCTCTCTCTCTGTGTGAAGTTCTCCAGCAAGATCAACCCCCCCTCTCTCTACCTCCACCCCCTCCTCCCTCTCCCTCTACTCTCTCTCTCTCTCTCTCTCTCTCTCTCTCTCTCTCTCTCTCTCTCTCTCTCTCTCTCTCTCTCTCTCTCTCTCTCTCTCTCGGCAAGAAGAAGCATCGCAATCATCCAAACTCGATCACACTCCCTAGAAGTGGAGAAAAAAGCATGGGAAGGAGTATCAAGGGAACAAAGACTCTGCCAGCTATGCAACTTAGATGAAGTGGAAAATGAGGCACATGTTCTTTTGACATGTCCGCGATATGAGCATCTAAGAGAAGATTTCAGCAATGTCACGCAACATCACAACAGTTTGGAGAGCTTGCTTTCCCATCCTCACCTCGCAGCCTTGGGCAACTACATTACCAAGCTCCTTGCATACCGTGACCAATGTATTACACAGGTAGCAACATGCTAGCTGTCCACTCCACCCTTCTTCAAAGAAGGAGACTTTTTGTAACATTCCATTGGGTCCCATGGGTCGATTTCAGGCCCCCAGAGGATGATAATAATAGTTTCTTTCTTCTTTCTTTCTCTCTCTCTCCCCCCCCCTCTCTCTGAAGCTCTCCAGCAAGATCAGCACCCTCTCTCTCTCTGCCTCCACCCCCTCATCCCTCTCTCCCTCCCTCTCTCCCTCTCTCTCTATCTCCCTCTTTGGCTCTCTCTCTCTCTCCCTCCCTCCCCCTCTCTCTACTTGTGTGTGTGTGTGTGTGTTTGTGTGTGTGTCGACAAAAGAATGCGATATGGAGGGTTGGGAATTCCTCAACCCTCCATATCACTTTCTTTTGTACACTTTCTCCCTCTCCCTCTCCCTCTCTCTCTCTCCTCCCAAGCCTCTCTCTCTCTCTCTCTCTCTCTCTCTCTCAGCCTACAACAAGATCTACTTGATCTCTCTCTCCCTATCTCCCACTCTCTTTGTCTCTCTCTTTCTGTTAAGCTCTCCAACAAGATCCCCCTTCTCTCTCTCTGCTTGCCCCCCCCTCTCTCTCTCTCTCTCTCTCTCTCTCTCTCTGTCAAGATCTCTAGCAAGATCACCCCCCTCTCTCCCTATATCTCTACTTGATCTCTTTCTCTCTATCTCCCACTCTTTCTGTCTCTCTCTTTCTGTCCCTCTCTCCCTCTCCCTCTACTTGATCTCTTTCTCCCTCTACTTTTTGTGTGTGTGTGTGTGTGTGTGTGTGTGTGTGTGTGTGTGTGTGTGTGTGAAGCTCTCCAGCAAGAACACCCCCCTCTCCTTCTGCCTCCACCCCCTCCTTCCTCTACCTCTCTCTCTCTCTCTCTCTCTCTCTCTCTCTCTCTCTCTCTCTCTCTCTGTGTCAAGCTCTCCAGCAAGATCACCCCCCTCTCTCCCTCTATCTCTACTTGATCTCTTTCTCTCTATCTCCCTCTCTCTCTCTCTCTCTCTCTCTCTCTCTCTCTCTCTCTTTCTGTCAGGCTCTCCAGCAAGATTCCCCCCCTCTCCTTCTGCCTCCACCCCCTCCTCCCTCCCTCCCTCCCTCCCCCCCCCCCCTCTCTCTCTCTCTCTCTCTTTCCCTCTCCCTCTACTTGTGTGTGTGTGCACGTGTGTGTGTGTGTGTGTGTGAGTGTGTGTGAGTGTGTACAAAAGAATGTGATATGGAGGGCTAGGAATTTCCCAACCCTCCATATCTCTTTCATTTGTACACTTTCTCCCTCTCCCTCTCCCTCCCTCTCCCTCCCTCTCCCTCTCCTCCCTCTCCTTCTCCCTCTCCCTCTCCCTCTCCCTCCCTCTCCTTCTCCCTCTCCCTCTCCCTCACCAACTCCCTCTCCCTCTCCCTCTCTTTCCTTCATGATTGTCTTATATTGAATGAAACTGTCTTACATTGAATGAAACCTATTTTGTATTGAACGAAACCTATACACAAGAACGTGAGATAGAGAGAGAGAGAGAGAGAGAGAGTAGCATCACATACACACATAGAAACACATAGAGAGTAAGATGAAGAGAGAGTATCATGACACACACACACCCTGAGACAGAGAGAGAGAGAGAGAGACCTTTCTCTTCCATTGTGGTGTGGAGAATTGACAATGGCTGGGCGTCAAAATGAAACTCGAAAGCAGCATGGAAGCTCAACATCAGCGAGGCATGGAAACTTGAGTGGTGGTGGCTTGAGTCTCTTTGAGAAAGAAAACTGAGGAAGATAGAATTAAAGCAAACTCTTGACTCTTGGGTGGGATATGGCAAGTTTTGGCACTACTGTCGAGGCATATGTGCGATTATTAAATACAATTTAATATTCAAGAAAAATGCGATGCACATACTATTTTTATCCAATGACTCCTTTATTGACATAAACATCTATTTTGGTCAACGATTCCTCTATTAGAATAAACGACTCCTCTCCATCCATTCTGGCAAGGAGCTTCTTGATCTGCATAACATCAATATAAGCCGTTTCCCTACTCTCCATCTATCCACCTCCTCTCCATTCGTTTGTCTCCTCTCCATCCATCGAAGTCGTCCTCCTCTCCATCCGTTGGCTTCTAGGTTCTCTCTCTCTCTCTCTCTCTCTCTCTCTCTCTCTCTCTCTCTATATATATATATATATATATTGAAACGGGAGCACGTCGTCGGGTGGGAGAAGAAGAAGAGGAACAAGAGGGATGAAAGGGGGAGGTGAAGGCAAGGCATACTCTTGGTTCTCTTTTGTTTTGACGATTGAGCGCAATAGAGCTTGGGAGAGAGAGAGAGAGAGAGAGATGTGTACAAATGAATGTGATTAGGAGGGTTGGGAAATTCCGGGTTGGGAAATTCCCAACCCTTCTAATCGTTTTATTTTGTACACTCATTAAGGTATCTAGAGAGAGAGAGAGAGAGAGAGAGAGAGCCACACAAAGGGAGGGAGGGAAACTCACAAAAACACACATTTTTGAATTCATCTCTTCAGCACCATTATGAGTTCTTCCGAGCCTCATTGCGGCAGTCCTTATATGCAAACTCCTTGAAAAGTTCTCTCTCCTAGGAGAACTTTGCCATCTAGGACTTGGAATGGTGCATCCTCATAGGGCAAAACCCTCGCTAAAAATTCTAGAATTGGTTTGACTTGAGAGCAGTCACTGCAAATTGTACCGTCTTTTCAAAAGACAAAGTTGCTGCCTTCTCCTCAAGCTGATTCTTCTTCTCAGGGCAGAGGCCTTGATCTTGAGGTGGAGATGTGGGATTTCCCATCTTTCCTCTCTCCTTAGATTAAGTGCCCTAAACTGTCGCTATATAGTGACGCTTTGCCCTATTTCGTCACTATATACCGATGCTTTTAGAATATTAAGTATCACTATATAGCGACTGACCAGTGTCGCTATAAAGCGACGCCTAAGGCTAAAATCCCAAACCCTATGTGATGCCGTCTTTCATAAAACTATATTGTGGGAAAAGCAAAATTCTCTCCTCCAACCTTATATTCGGCACCCTCGCTTTCCTCGTCTCTCTTCCCCACACTCCTCACCGCTATCCAGCCCCTCTTCCAACACTTGTGCTCCCTCTCCACCCGTCTCCCTCTCTTCTTGTGTGAAAGGAAGTTTTTCAAGAAGGCGTGTCTCTTTAAGCAATCTAGGTCCATTTTTTTGTTAGATTTTGTTTTGTGAGTGTTGAAGCATGCTTCTCCTTGTATTGCTAAGCCTATGTGCTAATTTTCATGCTTGATTTTCGGAGGTTAAGGACAAAAAACGAGATTTGGTGAAAGAAAGAAGACTCACCTCTTTTCTTTTTGGTATTTATCTTCCTCCTCTTTCCCTTCCTTTCGTGCTTTCTCCTTGTTTGTAGGCTTATGCTTGTCCCCTCAATCCAATCCCTTTGGAATGTTGCTTCTCCAAACTCCTCCTTCCTCTATTTAGTTATCTGAAAAATGGTATGTTTCCTCTCTTTTGTAGGGCCAGTCCATGAGACACCGAGCGGGACTTTTCCAGGTAAGAAAGCCTTCCTCTTTTTTCCTAGTTTTATTTTTGTTATTTGCATTGCTCTGCAACTAGCACCTTAAGCGCTAGCTACAGTGATGGGTGTAGGAACCCTCTCTTCCCCTCTCTTCTCTTATTCCCTCTTCTTCCCCTCTTTCCCTCTTTTCCTCCCTCTTTCCCCCCTCTTTCCCTCCCTCTATTATTTCTTCTTCTTCCTCCCCTCTCTTTTCCTCTCTTTTGCGTATGCTTATGCATGAGCTCATAAGTATATGCTTATGCTTATGCATGAGCATATGCTCATATGCTTATGTTTATGCATGAGCTTATGCTCATATGCTCATGCATAAGCATAAGCAGATGCTTTCTCTCTTCCTCTCTTTTTCTTCTACTCTTTCATCCTCTCTTCTCTCTTTTCTCCTCTCTTTTCTTCTTTTCCCCTCTCTTTTGCCCTCTCTCTTCCTCTCTTTCATCCTCTTCATTCTCTTCTTTTTCCCTCTCTTTTTGTTTCTCTCTTCATCTCTTTCAATCGTGTCCCCTCTTCCTTACTCTTCCTTTTCCCTCTCTTTTCCCCTTTCTTTCATCCTCTTTTCTCTATTTTCATAAGCATATGCATTTGCGTATGCTTATGCTCATATGATCATGCATGAGCATAAGCATATGCTTTCTCTCCTTCTCTTCTTTTCCCCTCTCATTTTTCATCTCTTTTCTTCATTTCCCCTCTCTCTTTTCCTTCTCTTTTCCCCTTTCTCTTTTCCTTCTCTTTTCACCCTCTTTTCTCTAAGTCCTGTCTTTTATCCTCTTCCTTCCTCTCCCTCTATTATTTCCTCCTCTTCTTCCCCTCTCTTTTTCTCTCTTTTGCATTTGCTCTGGAAATATCAAAGATCCGCACTCCTCTCCATAAGATCTAAAACTCCTCTATCAAAGGTGCCATGTACACGTCCATATTTTTGGCCTTGTACTTCCTTGGCACAAGGAGTGCAAGCATGAGGTGGCCCTTCTTTATTGTTAGCCATGGTGGGATATTGTAATTCACCAAGACTATGAGCCATGTCGATGAAGATGTCGAGCGTGACCCGAAAGGATTCATGCCGTCCATGGCGAGCCCAAGATGTAAGTTGCATGGCTCCCTCACAAAGTTCGGCCACTGATTGTCTATGTGCTTCCAAGCTACACAATCTGTGGGAATCCTCAATGTGTCATCAGTGGACTGATGAGATGCATGCCAAGTCGTCAACTCTGCTATGGACTTGCATCAGAACACGTGTTGTGTTATAGCAATGATGGGAAAGTGTCTCAAGACCTTTACTGGGATTTGCTCACCCTGCAAGTCATCTCTATATCATTGTTCCCCAAATCTCCATGCTCACAATGAGAGAGAATACAATCATTACGGCAGGCATGGATGGTATCATAATCCATACCCACCATTATTAGCATCTTCTTTGCTTCATCTCTTGATGTGGGCATGGTATTTGGTGCAGGAAACACCTTCTAGAGCAACCTATCGCAATTCAAACATAAATAGGCTTCGGATAATGATGATTCTCAAACATACATGATGATTCTCAAAACAAACAATATCCAAATAATGATACAAATTAATGCGGGAGCTTTAAGGCCGAGACACTTGTATCTGACCACCCATATTTGCTTGCAAATTCAAGATTGAGAGACAAGCCCATAGTTTAGACATCCTAGCACCCTTGTACAACTGTGTTGATTGAAACTCTCGCATATTGACCTCAGACTCGGACATCACGTGTACATGTGATGTAGTGCCCCTAAAAATAGAATCCATCATGTCCACCATACCCTCGTCATCATCTGGCACATTCGGGAGACTATAGTCCTACTCAAAGTGTGAAGGTTTACGCACAACCTCGCCACTCTCCTCATCTTGTCTCAAGGTTTTGTGTAAATATAAGATCTTGTCTCAAGGTTTCATGTCATGTACGCATGTAATATTAATCACAAACTCAAATAGCATTGACTTACCGATGATCCATCACCACGTGCACCACCATGGGCTCCTCCCCATACATCCGCCACAAGTGGCACATGACAACACGGCATTGATGTCATACTTCTCACTTGCAATGAGTGCAATGACAATACAACCTCTCCATAAGCCACTCTGCACTCCCGAGCGTTGGCACATCATCTGACGAGCTTCCACTCATCCCTTCCATCTGCACACCTCAAAAATCACAACATGAGCTGCAAGCAAATCCATTAAGATCTAAAAAATAGCCACCCATGAGCTGCTTTCCTCTCTCCTTAGATTAAGTGCCCTGAACCATCGCTATATAGTGATGCTTTGCCCTATTTCATCGCTATATAATGACGTTTTTAGAATATTAAGTGTTGCTATATAGTGACTAACCAGTGTCACTATATAGTGATGCCTAGGACTAAAACCCAAAACCCTATGCGACGTCGTCTTTCACAACTATATTGTGGAAAAAGAAAAAATCTCTCCTCCAACCTTATATTCGGCGACCTGCTTTCCTTGTCTCTCTTCCCCACACTCCTCACCCCTACCTAGCCCCTCTCCCAACACTTGTGCTCCCTCTCCACCTGTCTCCCTCTCTTCTCGTGTGAAAGGAAGTTTTTCAACAAGGTGTGTCTCTTTAAGCAATGTAGGTTCATTTTTTGTGAGATTTTGTTTTGTGAGTGTTGAAGCATGTTTCTCCTTGCATTCCTACACCTATGTGCTAATTTTCATGCTTAATTTTCAGAGGTTAAGGACAAAAAACGAGAATTGGTGAAAGAAAGAAGACTCACCTCTTCTCTTTTTAGTATTTCTCTTCCTTCTCTTTCCCTTCCTTTCATGCTTTCTCCTTGTTTGTAGGCTTATGCTTGTACCCTTGATCCAATCCCTTTGTAACATTTCTTCTCCAAACTCCTCCTTCCTCTATCTAGTTATTTAAAAAATGGTATCCTCTCTTTTGTAGGGCCAGTCCATGAAACACCGAGCGAGACTTTTCCAGGTAAGAAAGTCCTTCCTCTTTTTTTCTAGAGAAAGAAAGTGAGGGAGCGATAGTGAGAGATGCACAATGACTCCCCCCTCCTTTAAGAGTGATAGAAAGTGAGGGAAGAGACAATGATGTAAAGTGAAAGAAGCACCCTTTTCGAGGTAGTGTTATCCTCGGGTCACTTTTGGTCAATTATTAATTTCACTTTTGTATACTTTATGTTGTGGATCACTTTCCTTCAACTCTATCACTCTTTTTTTCCAAGATATACCTCCCAATTTTTTATGTAGAGAAATTGAGAGAGACAGACAAACAGACGGACAGAGGATAAGTGTAGGAATCAGGTAGGAATCTAGTTCGTGAAGCAGAGATAAAGAGGTCTAGTGAGAGCCATAGAGAGAGAGAAAGAGGAAGAAGAGGACTCCAACTTGTCTGATCCAATCCGTCTCGCTCGAGTGTGATCAAGTTTGGCATACTATAGAAGGTTTTGCAGGTGCTTTCTCTCTTTCTCTCTCTCCATTTCCGTCCCCTTTGTTTTTCAATGCTGTTTAACATTACGATGTATGTTCATAGGTTCCAATGGCTCCAATCGAAGATAATTTGAAAACAGATTTAGAACAACTATATCTCCAATACAGATATATTGTCGAACCCCCTATTGACACGAGAACTCTACCTGGAGCATTTCTCATCCCTAGCACACAAGACGGCCCTGACTGTTACGTCTCAGATTTTGATAAGTCTAATCGAGAAATTTTAGAAGATTCAATTGAAGAGATGAAATGGTGGATCAAACAAGAAGGACACACACCTGTGGAAATGAGCAAGAAGAGGACGAGAAAAAAGGAAAACAAAAAACGAAAGGAAAAAAGAAGCAAGACAAGGCAAAGTCAAGCAAGAGTGGCAAAAAAGGCTCTAAAAAGTAGCACTTTGGACTGTATTTGAAAAATGTAAAAGAGAATGTATTTCAGATTACTATTTCCCATCAATAATGGACAACTGGAAATCATGTAGGTAGTATACTTTCTTTATGCTTTTCATAAAACACAATGCCTTGAATATTTTAATGGGCTATGCATTATATATTTTCCGTTATATGCGTGGATATGGAAATCATAATTTTATTGTTGGTGCTTCATTTTGACTATGGAGAGAGATACAGTAAATTGCTTTTTATAACTTTGATTGTATATTTTTATTAAAAGATTCTTCATTTAAATTGTGGAGAGAGACAATAAATTTATTTTGGTGCATTCCCATACCCATGCAACGTAGTCGTTGGTCACCACTGTGTCGATGCGTTCCATTTCACACCGTTCGGATCATGAAATACACTTGCATTGGCAATTGCACGTGCCTCATCTCTTCATGTTGGGAGGAGGGTAGCATCAGCCATGTCCATCATGTGCTTCATGGCTTGCTTTCCCCACACGCCTGGATCTTGAGATGCGTATGCAGCTTGCGTTCCACGTTGCAATGCAGATGCCATGGTGACTTGTGAGGGAGGGAGCAAGAGGAGATCTAAGCACCATGTGCGATTGAGTGAGAGACTTGTTTAATTATAACATGCTTATGCCAACCATACCATATAACAATTTATCTAACTAATAGAATTAAGGGTTGACCACGATCCATTAAATGGTATGAATAAAAATGTCAAACTCTGACAAATTGTTACATTTTTGAACCCACATTACATTTTTCAAAGACATTAAACTTTGGCAATCATATTGCTTTTATTCAATGACATGTCTTCATTTCCTCAATAGGTTGCATTGCCACATCCTCGTTTACATTGAAACTATGTAGTTTTGTTAAAATTGCTCCCATGGAAGGTCGCTCCTTTGGAACAATATTGCAAAGCGCATTACCACAATCAACCAAGGGCTTGTTGCAATGTGGCCCTTCACGGAACTATCATTGAGAGCATCTGCAAGGTCTATGAGGAAGTTGGAAATTTGCCAAAATAGCCATCCAACGGCAAAGCAATCTGACTCCGATGCCCATGCACCCTTCGAATTAGCCCGGGTAGTAGTATTAGCATATAATTCCGGTGCTAACCATGGAAATGCCCCAGGAGGAGAAAAAGCTAGGTCTTGTGGATATCAACTTTCGGTCCAGTGGAGGCTTCTTCCCCAATCAAAGACTCCCACTCGGACATACCTATCATCCGTTGTGAACTCCAGCATGTAGTTGGTTGCTTGCAGATCAGTGTGCACATATCTTTGTTCATGAACTGTTTTCAAACCACTGGTAATAGCAGCACAAATGGGCAATGCATGACAACAAAATAACCTTGCTCACAACCTGGTGAGTGAACAGTTCCAATCAAAGCGAGGTTCTTCTCTAGGATGTGTGGTCTTAACCCATTGCACATATGTCCCACATCGTTATGGGAGACACATCAACATGTCATGCACACTTTCACCATTAAAAAAGGGGTGACGACCCATAACTCTTGGGTATGTGAGTAACCCAATACTCGACAGATAGCTCTATGGACAACTATTATCGCTAGCTCATTCTTTAGTGCTAGATGAGCATGGGCATCGTCTTTATTGCTCCTCTTGCTAGCATACCACTCCGTTGGCCTAAGACCTGGGACACCTTGCACCTGTATCTTGAATACCTTCCCTTCTCCTCCCTTGCACATTGACTCGTGCACGATCAACGCTTGCAATGGAAAGTGTACAGTGTGGGAGCACAAGTCGACAAATGCAGTACAAAATTATATCTATGCTCTCCCTTCAACTTGGCCTAGGTCAGCATTTGCTTCTGGACCACTAGCCATCTTAGTTATATGGACCAGGGCACTAACTGTTGCCTTTCCGACGAACCCTTTCTCCTTCTAGTTTTCTCTAAATTTAGATATCTGCGACACCTTCCATTCAGTCGTCCAGAGTGCAAGCTTCACCTCTCCATTGTCGGGCAAGGCTACATTGCTCACCTTCTCGTATAATATTTATTGTCCTACTGGATCTCCAAATACTCGAGGGATAAATTATTCAAGTATCTACCTCAAACTCTGGCCGTGTCATTCGATCGTGACCGGGCCAACTCGCATAAAGAAGGTCAAGTATTCGGGATATTATTTGATCGCGAAGAAATTTAGAGCTTGCATGGGCTCGGATTTCTTCATCACTCATTCCTATCAAGTGCCCGATCGTTGTCTTACGAGCAAGCATCTGAATCTTAGTCTTTAACTGCTCTTGTGTTGCCATTAGAGATGGGTGTGTAAACAGTGTGTGATCTAGTGCATGCAACAATTGTTTTGTAAGTGCTCAAACTTGAAAATAAAGAGCATTCAGAATACACTTGCAAAATAAAGAACATTCAAAATACATAATGCAGGTGTAAACTAAATTTCACTCAAAAGCAACATGCAACATCATGAATGTTTCTTGCAGCATAATCTACTACTATAGTAATCACTACGAGCGAATTCCATAAATTCACTATCGATCCTCAATCTATCAACTAGTGGATGTAAGAACAGAAAACATATAACAACATCACATAACCAAGATGATCTAGATCAACTTTGCCAATCACATACCCGGTTGGGAAGAGTTTTATCAGGAGGAACCGGCCGACCGGTTAAAGCAGGCCATCATCCAGATAAAACTCAGCTCTACTGACATCTATGTACATAAATAGATATGATATATAAGAAGATCGAAGGGGGGGGGAAATGGTTGGTAGATGCGAGACATCACCCGGCTTCAATCTTTACTATTATTATACACATCAGTCGAGGCGAGGAGAGTACGATCGACCGAAATGGATCATCTCCTGGCCTAACTGAGACATAAACAAACATCTCTCCCTCTCTCTCTTTTACTCTCCCTCCCTCTATTTTCCTCTCTCCCTTTATTGTCCCTCTCTTTCCTCTCTCCCTTTTACTCTCCCTCCCTCTCTTTCCTCTCTCTTTTACTCTCCCTCCCTCTCTTTCCTCTCTCTCTTGTACTCTCCCTCCCTCTCTTTCAATATTTCTCTTTCCCTCTCTCAAATAGCCTACTCACAGTCAGCCAGGCAAGGTGAGTCCAACCGGCCGAGGCGGGTCATCACACCTAACCCACACCTAGCCCCCAACTGACTGACTTTAAAAGCTCTAGGAGCTCACTGAAAGCTGAAGGCGGGAGTTGCGACAAGAAAGTGACAGGTTTGCAAGGCGGTAGTGGCGGGGGCGGGGCTCTTTTATAGATTTTGTCACAGGCACCGCCGGTACCGTTACTATACCGTGTAGTATCTCAACGTACAGGATTTTAAATGCTTTCCAAACAGACGATCCAAGCTATCACACGTGCCAATTGGACACGTATCGTGCGGTACAAGAAGGTTACCGGTAGTGTCTGTTGATGCCCTAATAATTACCACCGGTATAGACCACGGACCGTGCAGGCCAACTGATACCGCTTGGTATGGCTAGCACCGCACGGTGTTTTTTGTCACGGTACTGTGCGGTAAGAGCGTGTACCACACGGTGGTCTTCCAATCATCAGCCAGTGTAAAGAATCGTGTTTTTTTGCATTTAGGGCGTCAGGACGAGATCTTTAGTCAAAAAGTACGTATTTTTATTTTAAAAAACGTACTTTTTAAATCCCTGAGCTTGGAGCTCGTCTTGCAGCGAATTAAAAGTTACTACGCACATGGGCGGATCGTCATTTTTTTTTTCTTGGAGCTGCCAATCTAAACTTCACGTGGGTAGGATTTCGGTATGTGTAATTATAAAGCAGCGTTACTAGATGTTGAGGTTTTGCACTATCTGTTCATCTAGATTCGTTTTTGCATAGATGGAGAAGGGAGAAGAACAATCAATGGTGAAGGAAGGGTCGATGGAGAAAGGGGAGTATTCTGGTGATTCAATGGACACACCAAGTACAAATTTCAGAAGAGGTTTTGGACTTTTTGCCTTCCTTCTTTGAATTCACTTGATTTTTGGCTTGCCTTCTTTGTTAATTTGATCTTTGCTTTTCTTGCAGGTGTACAAAGCTAGAGAGAAAGTTCTCCAGAAGAGCTGAAGCAACAAAGCTTTCTTTCTTTTCTGATGGTAGGATGTGGACTTTCTGTTGATTCGTTAGGGAAGGAATTCCATTGAAGAGTTATTTTCTACATGTTAAATTGTTTGTTCTTCATTTGTTCTAGATGTTTGTCATTGTTCAAGTGGCCCTCTGCTTGTGAGTAGCATTGGTAGGCCTCCAAAAGGACCGACACTGCTAAAAGATTCGGCTATTCAGAAGACTGCTAAAAAATCTTTGAAGAAATCTTTGCAACTGGCTGCATGTGAGGCTTATACATCAGGTTCGTCGTGTGTTTTGTTAGAGCATTCTTTGAATCAGCAGTTTCTATAAATCGTTTGACGTGACATTGCATGTTGTTTTGCAGCATTCTTCTATAAAAATCCTAGATTGTGTACATATTGATGAACCTACAATATGTGTTATGTTCATGAATAGTTAGAATTGCGCGATGTTGAAGAGTTAGAATTGCACAATGTTGAAGAGGAATTTTTGTGACTGTATAAAACCTGACATTATGGAACGTTCTCCCTTGCATGCGTTTGGCCTCAGCAAATAATTTGATTCCAAGTGCGACCTATTGTTTTTGTTTCAATCATGTTGTGGAACGGACGACTATCGAGTAAAAAAGATTGGCAATCCGTTGTGCAAATCTGCTTTCAATAAACGTTGGATAGCATCTCTTCTTCTTGCAAATTCTCACTCCTTTGTCCCCTCTTACTTCGCTCATCCCTTTCTTGAGTATGTCTCATCCCCATCGGTTTGAACTAAAGGGAAGGGTAACCCACGTGACAGTCTCAACAAAGTATTCAGTTGATTGTCTACGCTTCGATCAAAAGAGGCATAGCGCTAATTCATTTACACTTCGATCAAAACAGACATAGTGCTGATCTGAGCGGCATAACTTAAAACTTGCAATTTCAAACAAAGGAAATTGGAATATTAATGCATCGTTTGTGCATCCTTGATATTTCTTTGGCGTCGAGCTGGCCCAGTTTCAGTATATGGTCAAATGTATTGTCTATTGTAAGAGTTACGAGTTGTAGTAGAGCTCCTTTACTAACACGATGAGAAAATCTATCGCTTTGGCATCGAGCTTCCTAGTTCCTGTATTTGGTCAAACGTGTTGTCTACTCTAAGACTTACGATTTGTGGTAGAACTGCTTTCCTAACAAGACGACTAAATCTGCTCCTGAAAGCCGAAGAAAATTTCAACAAATTTGATAAGAATTGTGGAAGTTCAGAGAATGCGCGTAATGGTCAGTTACAAAGAGGTATGCCGATTGGCATCACCCGCGTGTGAGTGTACAAGACCTTAATTGGTCTTAGTTTCTAAACTCCCCCTTAAGACTAATAAGGTCTTGAAGAGTAATAGAGTGTGTGAGTGTTATTGTGTTCACTAGTTTTCAAGTTGGAGGTGAGTCGCCAATTATTTGCTATAGAGTATTTACAATTATGCAATGCAAGCTTTCTATCCAAGATCCAATTCGACTTGAATGATCAACATCATAATTAGCTTTGTCTTCAGTCACATATGGAACTTCATTAGTATGCATTTCTTGAGCTTGTTGATCAGAGTTTCTCCCCCTCAAGCGAGAGAAATGGAGGAAGGGAAGGTCTTCATCTTTAGCTGTGCAATAAAAGGCTCTTTAGGGTCTTCTTGATCATCTTCATATTGATCATCGTCATCTTGGTCTGAATGATCATCAAGGTCCTTGTCTGATGCATCCTCAGAATCCTGCACGTCATCAGCTCCATCTTCACTACCAGCTTCAGCATCATTAGCGTCATTTTTTGGAGCATTTATGTCATCGGTATCTTCATCGTGGTCAAGGTCTGGATCACCGTTAGAACCTTCACCATCGTCATCATTATTGTAATCTTGTTCAGCGTCATCATCATCTTCGTCTTCGTCAAAATCAAGATCTGCCTCTTGTAGATCATCTTCTTGGTCACGTTCTTCTTGTTGGTCTTCTTCGTCAGGATCTTCATGCTTGATGTGGTCTTCGTAGGCTTGGTTGTTTGATTCATAGTTAGGTTCTTCTTCTTGACCTGCACAACAGATTGGTCGTGGCCTTCAGTGTCGTCAAGATCACCTTTTGTAGGTTCATCACACTGATCATCTTGGCTTGGATCGTGATATGCAACGTGTTCATTTGGACCATCGTTATCTTCATGTTGGTCACCAGGGGTGTTGGAATTGCTTTTGAGGTGAGTTCAACAGCCTTCATATCTTCTACTTTCGAGGTGAGATGTTGGGATTGCTTTCGAGGTGAGTTCCCCAAGATCAAATGGAGTGTTGATCGTGATGCAAAGAAGGAGATAATTCTTCTTCTTGACCTTCACAAGGGGTTCGGGCATCACACGTTGAAGCACGGCCTGGGGCATACACACACACACATCAATTTGCCCCTTCATTCCCCCCCACAAATTGATGACCTCATCCCTCAGCAGTAGTACATGGGATGCTCCATGGCTTGCCCACCATCATGTGACAACACACATGGCCTCAACATGTGACTCACTCTTAGGATTCTTGGTTTACAACTGGGAGATAGACAATGACCATGTATGGAAAGCCCAATGAGTCCAACAAGGAAAAAATCTCAAAAGACTAACAATCATTTAAGGATGGACTATCCATGGCAGAGAACCATTATTGACCTCACACACACATAACTTAGAAAACATATGGATCCTCACCCTTGTCACAATTGACTTGGGTGTTATAAGCAGTGAGTGCTTTAACATTCTCTGGTTCTTCTTCTTCTTCTTCAGTCTCTGCTTCTTCGACAAGGTTGGCTGAACATCTCTTCTTTGCATAACATTCTTTTTCAAAGTGTCCAGGTTTGCCACAAAAGTTGCACTTCATTTTGCTCTTTTCCTTGAAGTTGCTTTTGGCCAAATATGCCCCTTCTTTGTAATCACTTCTTTGTTTGATCTTTCTTTCCTCTTTCAAGAGGGATGCTTCAATTTCCACTAGACTTATCTCTGGCATATTGATGAGTGTGGTTACAATAGTTCCATTTTCTTTAGTGAGACTTCTAAGTAAGATGGCAATTACAATATCTTTTGTTGGAACGTGGGGGAGAACAGATGCATTGTGGCAAGAGGAGTGAGAACACAAAAGATGTAGCAATGGGTGTTCCATTCATTGTGAGAAGGAAGTCCCTCTTTTATAGAAATGGAGAGAGGGTGGCCTAAATCAATGGCACCTCTCCTACATCAATGGAGGTAGCTCCTAAATCATAGGAACTCCACAATCATAGGCACCATCCCATGTGGGGGCCTTTGCATTACATCATCACCTTTGTCATGGCGTATGGCACTAAGTGTGCCTCTTCTACACACACACACACAACCATATGACTGCTAGTGGATGCACACATGCTCCTAGCAAGCCCTTGATCACACATATCCCAACATACCCCCCCTCAAGGGTTTGCCTCTTGCTATGTCAAGGATTCATCTAGTCACATAGTTTCTCATGCCAACTCATGGTGGTCAAGGATAAATATATGGCTAGGATCTCATGCTAGCAAAGGTGCCCAAGGGTCAAGGTTTACAAAAATATGATAGACCTCCCCAAAATGGTTATCTCCCTTGCATGTACAAGGATGAATCTTAGGCCTTTGTGTGGACCTAGTTTCTCATGTCTACAAGACGTACCATGAGGGTAAATACATATCACATGGCCTACATCATATGGTGAGACCAGAGGTGATTTACAAAACACAAAACACATAACATTCTTTTTGGAGTACTATTCCAAGCAGAGAACCTCAAAATTTGACGAAGTGATAATAAATAAAGTTCAAAAGACAAAGTGCTCAAAAGGCATAGTCTTTATCTTCTACCACAAAGTTTGATTCTTCATTTGTTGATGGAGTTCTTCCTTCAGCAAGATATGCTTCATTCTATTTAGAGTTATAGTAGGAGCCATTGTTGAAACCTTTGTTGATGTAGTTCTTTTCCTTGTTCTCCTTGATCTTCTTCTTGTCTTCAAGCTCTTCCTCAATATGGCTGGTCTTTCCACAAAAGCATTCTAATATTTTGTGAATAAGTATCTTCATCTTTGAGTGCTTACCTTTAGTACCAAATATCTTGTCAAGTGTCTTCCATGCATCATGTGAAGTGTCCTTCCCATCAATGTGATGAGTATATTCATCAATAATACCCAAAGCAATAATTGCTAGTGCCTTTTCATCTTTCATTGTCCATGCTATTTCATCTTTTCTTGTTGAAGGTTTCTTCTTCTTTCCATAAGCAATATTCGATAGACCTTTCTTCATGAACTTGACCTTGGTTTGCCAAGTATGGAAAGAATGACCATCTATCTTACTCATGTTAGCCATTATGAAGGTCTTACCTCTCACAAGGCAATGTCTATTCCTTCACAAAATAGCATTCAATGTTGGAAAGCTGAAAGGAAAGCAAAGAGTGGACACAAACTCAGAATACTTGCATTACTTGGTTGTAGAATGAAGAAGAGTGAGGTCCTTAAGTAGGCACCTCATACATGCTCACTGACATCACTGATGACTTCAGAGCTCCACAATCATCTCCTCAATCTGCTCCTAGATTCTCTCAATCATCCTATGTGGCTCTTCCACCACCTAACTGTGCTTGTGGGCACCTAACTGTGCCTCTAACACTCACACATAGAAACATAAGGTGTGCCTGAGGCATACACCTTGAGATATCCCAACAAACCCCCCCTCAAGGGAATGCCTCAGGCTATGTCAAGGATACATTTAGTCTCATAGTTTCTCATGCCATCTCATGGTGGTCAAGGATAAATCTATGGCTAGGTTCTCATGCTAGCAAGGGTTCCCTTGGGTGTAAGGTAAACAAAAAGGGATACAAAAAGACCTTCCAATGGTTATCTCCCCTGCATGTACATGCACACAATGTCTGCAGGAGGTACCATGGAACAAAACATACACATGGCCTACATCATAAGGTGACCAGAGGTGTTTACAAAACACACAAAACACAATAGTTTATTTTCATTCATTTTGGAGGACTATCCAGGCTGAGTACCTTGACATAAAAAGAGAGATCTGGAGCATACATAGAGATGTGTTTAAAATGCATAATCTTCAAAGGATGCCTCATCTTGTGGAGGCTCATTAACTGTAAGTAGATTTGCATTTTCTGTCTTTTCTTTGGCTCTGCAAAACTTCTCATGATGGTTGTTCTTGCCACAGTGCTTGCATGGATTAACTTTGAAGCAGTCCTTTGAAAGGTGATTTGTCTTTCCACAGTGATTGCAAGGAGTATACTTGCCCTTCTTGACTTTCACAGCATAAGCGGTGTCATTGCCTTTCCTTAGCTCCATATGCCTTTCTTCTTCTTGGAGAGCAGAGATAATGCCTTCAAGGTTAGGATTGGGAAGATTCTTCAAAGTGCTAACAATGTGATCAAAACTTTCAAGCATACTCTTAAGTAACACTGCCATAGCATCATCAGGAGTGATAGGAGAGTTGATAGAAGCTAATTGAGTCATAAGACTCCGCATATAGTTGACATGAGCAGCTAAAGTAGTATCACTTGCCATCTTTAATTCAAAGAAAGAGATTTTAAGTGATAGTTTAGAGATGTGAGAGCTTGCACCAAAAATCATGTCTGGCTTTTGCCAAGCTTCCGAGGAGACTCCAAATCAGAGATATGGTGTATATAATCATCACCCAAAGCAAGAGCAATGATACCATATGCCTTTTCTTCTCTTGCTGGATCCCTTGCTGGTCGTGTCGGTGTTGAGGATTCTCCAGCATTGGAGGCTGTAGAAGAAGCGGTAGGAGTAGGTTTGACAAGTCCCCATAAGTTCTCCCGCATCAATGCAAATTTTACCTTCATTTGCCATGTATGGAAGCCCTTTCCATTGAACTTCTCAAGATTATATATGGTAGCCATGAGAGGGCCTAACCCAGATATTGGGCAGTGTCTATCTCTCTTACAAGGCAAAAATAACTGAAAGACTTCCAAAGTATGAGCACTTGATGTAGCAAATAGTAGTGACTAGATTTCAAACAATGATGCTTCTTCTTACATGCTTCATAGAAGTGGATGAAATAAACACTTTCCAATCAAAACCAGATCTAGCAAGTCAAAACAAAACTGAAGCAACACTTGTAGTGAAGTTATTAAAAGTTTTAAAAAACCAGAAATGCTAGAGTAGCATTTTATGTAGCATCATCTTCAAAAACTTGTCCAAAACTGTCAAAACCAAAAGGCTGAACTTGGAGGGCTTGTAGCTCACTCTTCAAAGCAAGGAAAAGAGGGCTTTCTAAAGCAAAAGAAAGCTCATATACCAGAGAGGGTCCAGCACAGAGGTTGGATGAAATGATGCGCACTTTTGCTCGGGAGAGTTGCTACAGGCTGAACCTGAGTTTTGATGATTTCTCCCTCGTTACTAAACCAAATGACCTGAAAAATGGCTCAAAATCTTTGTCTTGAGGTCGTCCATCTACTCCTAAGAGGGCTTAGGCAATGGCGGAGTAGGCAGGGAGTATTGAGCAACAGAAGAAATTCGCTGTTTGGAGAATGGCAGCCACCACAGATGTTTTTTCTTCAATTGCTTGCAGGTGGAAGTTCGCCCATACTAGAGGAGTTTCCAGCTCAGAGGGTTTGGGCAATGGTCGTTTGTAGGTGGAGAACCAAGCTCTCAAAGATTTTGGAAAGAAAGAGGAAAATGGAGAAGAAGAAGATGAAGAAGAAGATGATGATGTGGCAGAAATGGGCTCAAGGGGGATCAAAGGGCTCTGATACCATGTTGGAAAGCTGAAAGGAAGGCAAAGAGTGGACACAAACTCAGAATACTTGCATTACTTGGTTGTAGAATGAAGAAGAGTGAGGTCCTTAAGTAGGCACGTCATACATGCTCACTGACATCACTGATGACTTCAGAGCTCCACAATCATCTCCTCAATCTGCTCCTAGATTCTCTCAATCATCCTATGTGGCTCTTCCACCACCTAACTATGCTTGTGGGCACCTAACTGTGCCTCTAACACTCACACATAGAAACATAAGGTGTGCCTGAGGCATACACCTTGAGATATCCCAACATTCAATTCAAAATATATCATAAATGCATCATGAGCATTTACCAAAACTGTCAAACTGCAAGAAAGTGCTCCAAATATAAGACTTAAAAATGCCTCAGATCACTTCCAATGGTTAAACATCCAAAAGACCAAATATAACTGAGATAATAATGAAACTTTATAGCACTTAATCATATTCAATGGTTCATCTTAGAAGCAGATATCACTGTTACGCTCAAATTGAGTAGTCTGAAATCGGAGGGTGCAATTAAAGCTGAAGAGAAAAGCATTGAGAAGGCTTTCAAAGGCAAATGGAAGTTCTTACTGAGGACTACTTCCAACAGAGAGGATTGCCAAAAAGACATGCAGCATTGCTCATGAGAGTAGCGCCTTCTCCGACTGGTCTTTTGCTTGTTTCTCCTTATTCCAGCAAGCATTTGAGCTCAAATTTCATGAGCAGCAAGCTCATAGTGTCACCCACCTGTGGCTAAGAGGAATTGGTGAAATATTGCATCAATAGGCAGAATTTCTTGAAAGTTTGGCGAGCAGAGATCGTGTCGGCACGGGCTATAAAGGGCATCTCTCTCTAATTGCTTGGTGTTAAAGGTGCGCCCCAAGTAGAGAAAACTTTAACTCAAAGGGCTCTGGGAATGGTCGCTTAATGGAGGAGAACGGAGCCGAACGGAGCTAAGCAAAATTTGGAGAGAAAGAGGGCAGAAATGAAGAAGAAGATGGAGGGTGGAGAAGAAGATGATGAGGTGGCATACTAAAGCTTCAATGGGCTGGGGACTCAAGGAGGCTCCGATACCAAATGTTGGAACGTGGGGGAGAACAGATGCATTGTGGCAAGAAGAGTGAGAACACAAAAGATGTAGCAATGGTTGTTCTATTCATTGCGAGAGGGAAGTCCCTCTTTTATAGAAATGGAGAGAGGGTGGCCTAAATCAATGGCACCTCTCCTACATCAATGGAGGTAGCTCCCAAATCATAGGAACTCCACAATCATAGGCACCATCCCATGTGGGGGCCTTTGCATTACATCATCACCTTTGTCATGGCATATGGCACTAAGTGTGCCTCTTCTACACACACACACACAACCATATGACTGCTAGTGGATGCACACATGCTCCTAGCAAGCCCTTGATCACACATATCCCAACATCTTCATCAAGATTAAACTTGATGCTAGATAACTATGTCAAAATGCTTTTCATTGAATTTAGATGTGAAGAGATGGATTCTCCTCTATCCAATTTTAAAGCAAAGAACTTGATAAGCAAGCTAAACTTAGAGCATCTCCCCTGTGCTCCAAAAACATGCTCAAGATGAGTCCATGCCGCATGAGCAGAGTCTCAGATCCATAAATGTGGTGGATAAAAGAATCACTCAAACCAAGAGCAATTATAGCTAGTGCTTTTTCATCTTTAGGAAGCTATGAAGCTTCTCCTTCTCTAGTTGTAGGTTTAGTTTCTTTTCCATTAGCCACCTTCCATATTCCCTTTTTCATGAGGATGAATTTTAGTTTGGTTGCCTGTATGAGCTAGCCTGTGAGCTCTGGTCTTTAGTGGGATGCACTAGGCTTTTATCTCACGCTGTCTGCCATTTGTGTCATGGGCTAATGAGCTTTGTTGTTGTTGGAGTAGCAAGGCGCTGCTCTTTGTGTTTCACTGAAGCCATGGGGGGCCATTTGGCGGGTGCTATATGTGAGCAGTTAGGAGCTGATGTTGATGGGACCTGCCTTGCAGGATAGGTTCATAGTAGGCTTTCTATTTTGCTGAATCTGGTTGTAGAGGAGCTATTGTAGAGTGTGTATGGAGGCACGTAGGAGGCTTGTGGTAGTAGAAGGTCGGCTGTGGAGGTTGTGCTGCTTGAGGAAGCTTATCGGTTGGTTGAGATCCCTTTCATATGTCTGATGCAATCGTAACGAAACTATGTAGCCATATCGTTGTTGCTCACATTCGTGGTAGCGCAAATCCACAATGGGCAGCTCATCTGCCCAGCTAATCTATCCCCAACCTTGGAGCGGTTGCAAAGAGCTTTCCACATTCAGGTAGGCCAGTGAGACTGAGTGCTTATGGAAGGTGTACTTCATGGATTCCTCCTTGTGGTGGGATAGCCAAGAGAGCAAAGACAAGAAAACCCAATATCTGAGGCCCCTTCTGTCCAAGAAAAGCTTTGAGGAAAGGCTGCAAAAATGTGTGCAACCTCGATTGATAGATCTATAGGTCTATGCATCTTGCAACAAGTAGTACTTCCCTCTCCGAATCGCTCACTACTGGTCTCGGCTTACGCCTGTATTTCGCATAGTTGTAATGAATCGCATGGATGTAAGATTGGACTTGGGGTCTAAGTAATCCTAGTGAACTACTAATGAGCTAAACTAAGAGATCTAAACCTATGCTTTGATACCATGTCAAAGTGAGGGATCAAGGAGAATCGAAGCTGATAAGGAAAGTCATATGGGAGAGAGATATAGACACACTCAAATGACTATTGCAATATGTGTATGTGTATTATAATCAATACATGATAGGCTTCTTATATAGAGAGAGCCTTTATAATAGTCAACACATGTGGGATCATCTCATCCACATTTCTCCTTGTGGAAATCCTTGATCCACATCTCCACATCATGTAATCCACATCCTAAGGTGGCTACTTTAATACATTCCTATACCATACCTTAGCCTCTAATATGTGCTCATGGCACCATATCTCAACATCATTTTCCTTATGGAGGATTTGAAGATCATCTTTTTGACATGATTGTGTTAAACCAATCTCCAATTTAAGTTTTAGGCATCTATATCCTTGCCTTAAAAGTCCCCAAATGTCTATCATTTGTATATCTTACAAGAAAGGGTTGTCAACATCCATATCCTTGCCTTAAAAGTCCTCAAATATCTATCATTTGTAGATCTTACAAGAAAGGGTTGTCAACATGGCAATCCAGGATTTCTTAATCACTCAAAAAGTATGCATGAGGATGCATGAGTTGGGAATAATGAGGAGACTCTAGATTCTTAACTAGCATGACCAAGTTTTGAACTCTTCAATGTTCTCAATTTGGTAGACAAATTCAAGGCTTTAGGAAAACCTTATTCAAATTTATAGACTTTTCAACTAAAAATTGAAGCATGTGTTTATTGGTTTATTTCCATGAATACCTCTGATTATGTGAATAAGATTACCCTATACGATTGTATCGTTATGGATTGCATGATGAATTACTTGACATAGGCAACACATACATAACCTAGGGGCTAACACACACACACACACACATTGCTCTAGCATCCACACACAAAAATACTCGCACACAATTAATTATGCTTGCATATATGATGTAGCATTCCTAATTAATGAATTTTTGGGTTTATTTTCTCAAAGAAGTTGGCCTGAAGACAATAAGTATTGAAACTGAGTTAGTACCATCTTCAAGTTTAGATATGTGTAAAACATTTGGAAAGAGAGAACTTGTGATGACTATGGTTGTGACATAGTTGTCCTCCTTTAACATATAGTGGTATGTAGTACATGAAATTTGCCAAAGCAATTCGGATTCCTATGGATGTATTCTAGGCATATTATCTTTGACTCAATTACTTAGTGGTTGCTGTAAATTGTAAACCTTGTTCTTTAATTCCTAGCCGATTAATCTTGAAGAAAGTAATTATGTTAAGAGATGAGTAAGGGGTTAGGAATCTAAAGATTAATGGTGTTGAAAACTCCCAAGAGGGGCCAATATATCCTTGACTTTAGGTTTGGGTCTAGATACTACTAAGAGAGAACGTGCAATTATGAGGGTATTCATCCACCATGAATGGTGGAACTTAATGCAATATCATACACAACCTCATTCATGTATTGCATAGTACATCTGATAACTCTACAAGCTCTTCTTCATGCTTCCTAGAAAGCACTCTCTAATGGCAATCTCTCAAGTACTTGCCTAAGTATTGTGAGTACTCTTGCATTGTTTTTCAAGAATTTCTTTGATGATACTATGCACTTAGTGTGGATTCCCTTTGAATAGTTACAAATGCTTCTCCTAAATCGACCAAAAAGTCCTTCTCTTCAATCTTATGATGATTCTATAAAGCACATAGCACCCTCTTATGTTCTTGATCAATAGCTCACATAAAAGCAATCTTGGTCATACAATCTTTATCTTATACAACCAATGGCATCTATTCATATCGGATCTGGAGCTAAGTGAGTATAGAAAATTATCATACAAATGGTTAGAATGTGACTAAAATGTGGAGCTACAACTTATCTATCTCCCCCCCCCCCCCTCTCTCTCTCTCTCTCTCTCTCTCTCTCTCTCTCTCTCCCCCTGATGAAATGATACCTGACTTCAATGTGTTTGGTCTTCGCATAAAAGACTGGATTCTGTGCTAGCTGAATAACACTCATGAAATCACTATGCAATGTCGGTACACCTGTATGAATCCCCAAATCTCCCACTAGCCGATCAAGCCATATAGCCTCCTTGCAACACTCTATGGCTACTATAACATACTCGGTCTTTGTGGTAGACAAAGCAATGCAGTTCTATGCATGAGACATCCACGACACTGCACTACCTGCAAAGGTGAACAAATAACTAGAACTGGATCTCCTACTATCCACATGCCCTGCATAATCTGAATCTATGCACAAGACATCCATGACGTTGCACTATCTGCAAAGGTGAACACATAACTAGAAGTGGATCTACTGTTATCCACTGCACTACCTGCTGCAAAGGTGAACACATAACCAGAAGTGGATCTCCTGCTATCCACTGCACTACCTGCAAAGGTGAACACATAACTAGAAGTGGATCTCATGCTATCCACATGCCTTGCATAATCTAAATCTGTGTACCCAACAAGTACACGCATCTCTCCTCTAGCCAAGTAGATCTCCTTGGTATCCTTCATGTACCTCATGATGCATTTGACTGCCTCCCAATGCCTCTTTCTTGGATTAGCCATATACCGGCTAACAACTCCCACTCTGCAAATGCAATGTCTAGTCTAGTAGCTATCATAGCATGCATAAGACTCCCAACTGCTGATGCAAAAGGAACCTTGGCCATCATGGCTCTCTCCTCATCTGATTTGGGACTATCTACCCGACTCAGTTTCACATATGGAGGCAATGGAGTACTTATTGCCTTTCCCCCTCCATATTGAAATGTTCCAATACTTTTGTAGTATACTTCTTCTGTGAAAGCCAAAGCAGTTTCCTACTCTAATCACCCATGATGTGCATACCAAGAATATGAACTACAGGTCCCAAATCCTTCATGTCAAAGGCCTCATGCAACTTAGCCTTTAATGCATCCAACTCATAATTGCTCTTGCTATCCAATAGCATATCATCCACATAAATTGCCAGGAGTATCAGGCTATTATCCTTAGCCCTTATAGTTGTGTCAAGCGTATCTGTTCGAAAAGCATAAAAATTTCTATTTCTACTTACATGATTCTAGTTGTATCAATCTTATGATCACACATATTCACTGTTCCTACCAAGAAGTGTGCTTTCCTTTATCCATATGTATCTCTCACGGCATGCCTGCTTGAGGGACATGGATCGAAAAATGTTGATTTTTTATTCCAGTTTGGAGATCCACCTTAGCCACAATGTGAGCTTCTTGACGTTTCATGTACTTTGCAAATCGGCATTCCTTGGGGAAGCGACAAGCAGACTAGACATAGACAATGCAAAATGGGCATTGGTAGAATATCTGATCTAGTACATCATGGTTGAGGATGGCCTTACTTTGAGATAACATTAAGGTAATTCACGGTGTTGCTCTTGATTTTTGATATTTTCTTTCTTTGAGTGATCTACTACGATCATAGGGTGGAAACAATTGCATTCCATACAAAGGTCGACCTTTGTTTTCCTTATATGTTAACACACACGTATATATTTCTACGCTCTAGCAAATGTCAACTATTTTTTATTGCTATGGCCGTTTGAAAACACATCGTAGCACATATTTGCTATCTAACTGAGATATCAGAGCATCATCCACTAATTATTTGGAATATACTTGCTATCTACACATGATAGTTGAAGAAATGGTAATCCTAAATTTTCATAGCTGGCGCAGGTGACTGCTAGAATCCTCACTTTTTCCCACCGATAGAGAAATACTCGAATTATCTGAGCCAAGTGACCTCCCAACCTAGGCTTGCACTCCACATTCCATGGCCAAAGGCCTCAGGTGGTTGAGCAAACACAGTTGGGAGGAAGCTCAAATAACATATAGCTATCTTTTGGCCACTGAGGTAACCCAATAGCCTTTGGCTATAATTATACAACTGTACAATAAAATCCTAGAGGCCATGCAGTGCATGCTCAATGAAGGTTTTAAACCAAGCATGTCACTTATCCCCTCATAAGAAACTCACATGGCCGTCGCCGTGTTTGACTCCACCACCCACCTTGACACCACATCTCCCCTCCCCCACCCACCAACTAATTCAAGCCACTGCACTATCTCCCCCTTGAATACTTCTCTCAACTTTTCTTATCCCACCACATCATCCCCCTCTACATAGACCTCCACTTCAGAACCCTCCACCACCACAAACCTAGGGTCAATGGATGCATCTTACGGTCTGCCTTTGTACCTCCAAAGGATCCCCAACAGCAGCCTTCCATAGAGCCCATTGAGAGGATCAAGTAGAAGAGATCCCAACAGATGATTCGAAGTGGTACCATGGAAGTTCACGCCTTAACGGCCTTAATTAAGCATACTTTCCAAAAATGGCAGACTACCACAACAAGCCCAAGGATCGAGGAGGATACACACATCCAGATCCCCATGCAGTGCCATGTACCGATGTAGATGCCGAAATACAGCCCACATGAAGGGTCCCTTTTTTGAAGATGCCAGAGTACTGGGCCAGTTATTACTGTAATGCATGCCGCTCCCACTCCATCCATCCTACTTACATGCATGTGCCTCACTGGTGGAAGTGGAGTCTTTTCACAGAGATGCGAGAGATTGACCCCAATGTAATCTACAATTTTCTTCGCTTCAAATTCCCTCCATGCATACCACCTACTATAGCCTGACTATACAAATGAAAGATTATATTGACATGTATGACAAAGTCTTGATCCATCAGTAGTCGCCTCAATCATTTTTTTAATACTCTTGATCATTTTGTTACGGGACATTCCAGAGCAATGCCATACACTTGATGAGTGGCATCTTAATATCCGCCACAAGTTTTTCTTGAACCTGGATGAAGGCCCCACTTTTAAGCAAGTCATATGCATGTACCTCCGCATCCACAATCTTCATGCACACCATGTTTGTACCTTTGAGGACATGCATGACACACATTTTTGGGAGTCCTATTTTCCATTCTATTGAATCTCACAATGACTTTTTGACTGCCACTCCCTCGTCCAATCTATGCTGACCACTGGGCTACTCCACACCAATTGATCTAAAGATGGATCAACTTCAGGAAGGGGGGCATGTTAGCACTAGGATACAAAGTGGAGAAAGTGAGAGGATGAGAATGGATTTCCACCTTGGAACATGGTCCAAGTGCTTGTAACATGAGAAATAGGGAGAGTGGCGAGGAGGAGTAGGGTTGGCCCTCCCTTCAAAAGGTGCTATGTATAAAAGCTAGAAAATTTGACTTTTGGTCTTTAGTTGTATGAATGCAAGTTTGAGAAATAGAAGATCTCCTTCCTTTCCAATAAGTTTTGCCTATGTTTCTCTTGTTCTTGCCTTTGTGAATGTATCTCATCCCCTTCCCCCGTTCTTGCTTCATGCAACCCCTCACCTCCTCTCTCTCCTCTCCCCCTTTTTCATCCCTCTTCCCCTCCTTCTTCCCCCCTTTTCTTCTCTTGAGGATTCACATTGCTACAACTCCAAAAGCCATTGGAGTGACACCTTGGACCCGTGTGCTTGCATTGCTCTCACAAGGAGTGGTAGGAGGTGGAGAGTTCCCTCGGCATCCCTCCAAGATCCCCTCTTTGCGTGGAGTCATTTTTGGACTACACATAAACCCTACTAGTAACCCTTCTGATGACTAGTGAGATATTAGCTTTGGACTCCATAGTCATTCCATTGGATCGATTGAACTTTCGCTTTGTGTTTGAATGCCAACATCATGAGTTTTGATTTTATAAATGTTTGAAATCTAGAGCCATCTTAACATGTACACTTTAGGTTTGCTTCTTTAACTCATTGTACTTCAAAATTGATGTCTTAATGTAGTGTTTTTCCATGTTATGTAGAAGCGATGGCAAGAGCATGTCATTCAACTACATTTACACAATAGATGGGCCATGTGTTTGCAATCGCTTTGTTGATGATGAGTGTCTCAAGAAGTAGATGGTGATTTGAGATCACATGATCCGTGTGTGTGGACATGTGTACTACTTGTTTATAGACCCAACGTTGAGAAAAAAATTCATTAGTGTAGCAATTCTTGATTGAGTCTAGTGATAATGTGTCATGAACTTTAGTGATTTCAAAATTTCCTTTCTTGCAACATTATATAAATCTTTTCAAACAGTATCTGTAAAGATAATTTTCTAAGGCACAAATGGTGTACATTTATGTACGATGCACATACTAGCTTAAGTTACATTTTAAGTTGGTGA
Source organism: Dipteris shenzhenensis (assembly GCF_047967505.1). Taxonomy (NCBI): domain Eukaryota; kingdom Viridiplantae; phylum Streptophyta; class Polypodiopsida; order Gleicheniales; family Dipteridaceae; genus Dipteris; species Dipteris shenzhenensis. The sequence continues at coordinate 43,672,634 of NC_141602.1, read as the reverse complement.
TTATTTTTCAATGGCACTGTGACAAACGCCGTGCATAGACGGTGTACACTTACATACCACATACATCATGTTCGCTTTTTTTACAATTCTCCACTTGACTTTTTGGCTCGCTCACCTTGTCAACTACCTCCCAAAGTCAAAAGAGATAGGGCACAAGGGAAGGGTAGGCAAAGGACAATGAGTGCTATGTTAGAGTAAAGGTGAAATACATTTTGTCTCTATAGTTGTGAGGGAATGAAGAAATGAATTGAAAGACATGAAAGAAATAAATATGGAACAAGAGAAAGACATAGAAGCTTTTTCAAGACTTGTCTCCATTGCCAAGGAAAAAAGAAACAAAAGGAAGACAAAGGAGCTTTAAGAAGAAGCAATAGAGGGGTTAGGTATCTAGAAGAGTTATTTTTATTACCAAGAAAATGCAAAACAACATGGCTGCAAGATGCAAGTACTCATTCCTATTAGAGGGGAGACATTCTATGTAGTAGGGAATGAGAAATTGCCATGGATTGCAATCTTCATGTAAGTAGCACTTTTATGGCTCTCATGATGAGAATATGGAAATAGCATTGACATTTGCAATGCTAATTTCTCTTTTTTTGAAGGAATATTCAACACCTTTGTTGGACTGGTTCACAAATAGAGGGTTCCATAGGGGAAAAGGCAATTATTTTGGTTGCCTAAACAACAAAGGAAAGGGATAGAATCAAGCTCAAATTTTCATTGAATAAGAATTACAAGAATCCCAAAGGCAAAGGCAACTTTAGAAGAGGAAGAAACTAAGGGAGTACTTTTAAACGAGAGGGAAACTGCAATTAGCATGGCATCCCATGCCATTGGGAAGAAAAACACAAGAACAAACAGAGGGATGTAGCCAACGGAGGGCTAGTGAAACCAATTTTGCTACTCTCGTCGAGGTAACAATTGATAACAATTACTCATCAACTATGCCTACCACAAAGACAACTAGTTTTTAGGACTGTCACCACAAAGACTGTCACAAAGACAACTCTCGTGGTTATTAACACAAAATCTCATCTTACAATATTCCCTCTTTGAGAAGCCCACAACTTATACACAAAAGGATTAGGACACATGGTGGTTCGACTTCTGTGTGAGCAACCACATGACTCCCAAGAAGGAATGGTTTCCTGACCTCTATCCAAAGAAGAATTTGTGGGAGAGCATTATGATGGGGATGACACACGCCATAAAATCAAAGGGATCAACAACATACCCTTGCACAATGATGTAATCAGCACAACAAGCATTGGAGACGTGTTCTACTTCCCTACAATGGTACAGAACCTTCTCTCAATTGAAATGATGACCAAGAGTGATATGGAAGTCATCGTCAACAAGTGTGGACGCACAATGAGGGAGCTCGAGAGTTCCGAATGCTTGGGATATCAAGGTTGGAAGAATATTTAATCTTTCTACTGTTGTTTTGATGCAGAGAGCCCTAGCAGCTCACCAACCATGATTAAGATGCTTATTTGAGTACATTGTGGCACAAGAGGTATGGTCACCTTAATTTCAAAAGCCTTGTATCCCTCAAGTGGTATAGGAGCTTCCTTAAGTGTATTTTCAAAAAGATGTGTGTGAGTCTTGTTGCATGGGTAAGCAACATGGACAACCCTTTCTAGCATCTTGGCCTTGAAGCATAGATGTCTTTCAAATCATGCATTCTGATCTATGGTTTTCTAACATCCACATAGTCATCGACAAGGCATTGTACTTGGAGACTTCAGGGTTCACCTTCCACACAGCCATTGGCAAGGCATGATGAATACTCCAGGAAGACTTGAATCTATTTCCTAAAGCAGAAGTCTAACACACTTTGTATTTTCAAAGACTTCAAAGCCTTGGTTGAGAAGTAGACTAGGAAGCATATTAAGGTATTCTTTGGACAATGGAGGAGAGTACAAGTCCACAAAGTTTAAAACCTTTTGTAGGCATTATGGAACCAAACGCCAAAATACACTCCATAGAAAAATGGAGTCTCTGAGCGCAAGAACAAGGTGATTGCATAGTTAGCCATATGCATGCTCTATGAGAAGAAGGCTCCAAGATAATATTGGGCTAAAGCATGTGACCTAGTGTGTACTTGATGGATAGAATCCCCACCACTCTATTATATAATATGATGCCGTAAGAGGCATTCACAGCAACTAAGCCCTCTATCGGCCATTTGAGAATATTTGGCTCTCTTTCTTATGATCATGTTCTTTACGCAATCACAAATAAACCAAATGTCAAGCAAATCAATTGCATCTTCATAAGGTATGCTGTAGAATCGAAGACATACAGCGCGACTACGATATCTGGGATGCTATCATTTATGAGGTTTTGTCGTACTTTGATAGTCCGACTATAGTTTTGTGCTACCTTGGCCACAGCAGTGCTAATGATACGATGGATTGTTTTGCCTGCACAGTCAGATAGTGCATAGTCTATATGACCACTCGGAGTAAAGGCAAAGAGAAGGTCCTTGACGTAGTGGATACAACTACTAACATAGTCATCATTGACATCCATGAGAGTTCTACCTCCAATCTCAAAAGATTTGCATGTGCATTTGAGAGGTGGACCTAGAGCAACTAGGCATTCATGGCCAAATTGATTGATTTTGATGAGCCGACCTCTTTCTGTGAGAAGCAATGCAATCCCTGAGTGGCAACATGCCATTGATGAAGAGTATAATTTTGGAGCAATTTTTGGATGCATTTGGCACACTTGAGTACATTTTTGGCAATTTCTATAGCTTTCTAGCAAATCTTTAGCACATGTCTAATTGTGGGCAATTTCCACCTCTACTATTTTTAAGTTTTCCATTGCCTTGCCTACCACTTCTCACTATATTCAAGTCAGCACGTTCCACCTTTTTGGCATTGGTAGCACTTTTAAACACTTGTTTGGGCACTTTTCGAGCGACTATGGAGCACTTTTGAGTTCATTGAAATTTCTTGAGACTCTAGATGCTATATTAATAGTAGGCTCTAACTCACCTATAGTTAAGGGAAGAAGCATCTTTCTGTACCATCATCCTTGGCACGAGCTCTCGCAACCACATTAAGAAAGGAAAATGACGTGGCATTACCCCTCGTGTCTAATGACATGTGCAGTGCATGCATAAATTCACGTGGTATTGGCCAATCTTGGAGAGACGCGTGTGCGTCTCACTGGGTTATTCCCATTCTGTTCCTTCCCTATTTCTCCGTTGTGCTGAGCGAGGTTGGGGTTTGATATCTACAATGTTGTGCTCCGCGATGTTGTGCTGCGACAATGGCGCCTTTTGTGGCTCTGTATCTTGTTCGTTCTGCTCCGAGATGTTGGGGCTGTACACGTGCTACCTCTGCTCCAATGATGCCGTTTTCTTCGGCCGTGGCGTTGGCAAAAGCTCGAATTCCATATGCATTTCTCTTAGTCTCCGAAAATATCTCCTTCTTGCAACTCTTGGTGTGCCAGCCAGTGGCGATTCTAGCCAGTGGTGGTTTCCGCTCGTTTGCATTTAAGGTATTGGTCTGCCGCAACTCCTGGAGCCAAACTCTGTTCTGGTCTTCTAGAGTGGATTTTCCATTTTGCAGGTATGGTCGTGAAAGCCCCTATTTTGGAGTTGGACTCGTTCGCGGTTTTGGGGGATGCTCGTCGCCTTGCAAGAACGGACGTTGAAAGTCTTGAGGTAGTTCTCCTTGCGTATCAACGTGGCACCTTGGTACGCATCTTTTCAGGTTTTGTATGGGCATGTTCTTACTTGTCTTGCGGCTTATTAGACGAGTTGTGCTGGTCCTTGCTGTTCGTGGCCTTTCCATGATGGGTGGGAGCGCCTGTTCGACGATCGGTGCTTGGGCGATTTCCGTGTGGCCTTTCAAAACGCAGAACCGTGAAGAAATAAGCAAAGGTTACAGCATACATTTTCCTTTGGTAACACCCTCACGTTCAGTGCTGGGCTAGAGAACGTAGCTACTGTCTTGCATTACAAAATCAGATTCATTAGTTTCCTCCTTCACGTTCACAAGAGGCCCTTCGTATACTGTTTGGCAGGGTATCTCCACGTTGTTTTAGCTGTCACCTGCCACACAAAATCAGAGTTAGAGTCAACCTTTCACACATGGAGAAATCAGATTGTTACGGTGCTACATACACAGTCAATGCAAGATAGCGATTACCTTCCATACCCCAGCTACACTCCTTCGGTTCTTCCTTCATGCTGACAAGGTTGGCCACACTTCGACCTATCTCTGCAACAAAAAACAACCATTGATCATTACCACTTGCATGTGTATGTCGACTCAATTTCGATGAAAATAGAGAATCATGAGGAACCTAACACCGTCAACGTAAGTGCTTGCAATCATTCCAGCTCTGAAAAGCACGGACATGCAATGTTTTTGAGTGAATGGAAGTGCAAAAATTGAAGAAATCTACATCCGTCGGATACCAGCCGCACAACTACCTCTTTCAAATGTATCGCTTCCAGCAGCAGACCCCATGGATTCAGAAGTAGAGACGTGGGAAGGAGAGGACATAGTTGACAGACCAGAATAAGTAATGAGGGCAGCCAACAAAGAGTTTAAGCACCAACGAGATGAGCAAAAAGACAATCGATCGTGCACTGAGCATGTAGCATGCTCTTATAGAATTTCTGTAACCACCATCTTACGCTCAACAACATGTTCCCAGAGATGAATTTACTGGATGTGTTGTGCTGACACTTTTCGTCATTGTCTCTTCTGTGAATGACAGGGTTGTGCTCAGACAGCCCTACAGTTAACCCTATTGTTCATGCTGGAGCTGGTAATGTATCGCACCTTCTGACTTTTATTACATCGTTCCTCTTGGCATAGAGTTTTTCGTTGACCTTGTTCTTGTATGCTGCAGGCTTTGCTGTGGGTGCTGCACCTAATGTTTTTGAAGGTCATGTTGGCTGCTCCCCTGATGCCCTGCAAGCCAGTGTAGCCAAACCTTTGGCTGTTGGAAGCAACGGGAAGAAGTATCTTAAAAGGACGTTTCATGCTGCAGTGAAATATGCAAATGAAGAAGGTATGTTTTTTTCTGATTGTATTTCCTTAGTAGCAGCATAGCAAACATATTGACAATATCCACACTTTCCATAAATTGTATTGCAAAATATTTTTTAAGGAATCCACGGTTATGCACATATTGCACCACCCATGGTGGCTGTGTGTGGACGCTGTCTCTCTAGTTTACTGCATCTCCACACAGCCCAAACGTGTTCAAGATAGAGCATTGTATTCTCGTGTGGGTGTGTAGGTGTAGGCAAGATTAGTTTTGGTTTATGTAGAGATTTCGAGACACAGAAAATTTCCACATTGGCAATGCTATTTTGTGAGAGGTGTATCTATGTCACTGATTAAAAACAGTGCATTAATTCCTTTTTAATATACAGTTTTGGGCATTAATTTTTAGGTCTCCTTGATTATTGTTGTTGTACCACAACTGTGTAACAAAGCACTGCTGAGAGAGAGTGTAAATGGTTTCACTGTTATATTGTGGTTAACATTAGTTTAGCACTTTCCCTTCCACTTAAGGAAGCCTGTCTCTCATTTCAAAATTGGTTTGAATTTTTTACATGGTATCCACAGTGGTAATTTTGTTTCCCATCATCTACCATTGTAATCATTACAGCTTGTAATCTATTTACATGTGCAACTTGCGTATGTTATAAATTTATTCCCTCGGCTATGCAAATTCCATTTTGACCCAAACCAAATATGTTTCGTTAAATGTTAGATGGTTAGAGAATGATTTTCCGTATGATATAATTTCGCATATTGATATGCTTTTGCTTCATTTCCAACAACGCAGTCATCAATAAAAACGGAATATGAAGATGATGCCACATCAAATGCGTCACTCCGAGATAGGCATATTGATGTTCCCCCTTTGCATACTAGTCCATACAATGTCCGTGCCAATGTTCCTTTAAGAGACAACTTTGTTAGTGGGGGAAACTCCTTACTCATACTGTCCATCGATGTCATATCTAAATTTATACGGCATAGATTTACCTTTGAGGGTAAACTACTAGCAAAGTATGGAACATATAAAGCTCGTAACCCAAGCTATCCCATATGCATTAAGGCTGATTTCAGCGATCACCGGAACTGTGACACCATCACTTTGGTGGTTCCTCATGCTTTTGTTGACCAATATAGGGAGTACTTGGAAGTGGAGAGCTTTTACCGAATAGAAGGAGCTACTGTTGTTCCAAAAGCGAGTGGTGAGGGTGGCACCGCCAGCTACTCCTTGCATGTGAATTCAACAACTGCAGTTATTCATGGGGAACCATTTGATGGTACCATTTCCTTCTTTCCTGAGACAACCATTGCATTATACTTTCCTTAGGCAGGTGGAAACAATCAAGTTAGGCTTGGGTAACATATCCACTGTGGCTGGAACACTTGCTTTCGTGATCATAAAGGTGGACTGTAAGGGTGGATCAAATGACCAAGTTATTATTGCCGATGGGCCTCGCAACAATGAGGACCGTGTTGTGGTTAGTTTGCTCTCGCAACCCCTTTGGAATGAGTCGTTTTAGAAATAACATACACTGATATTTTTGTTTGCCACAGCTGACCTTTGTACACGAGTGTAGGAATGTCCAAGCACAATTTATCCAAGAGTTCCATGAGAATGGCATTATGATGCACACTTTGAGAAACGTTTCATACATGCGTGCACGAGACTGTCTCTGTGTGTTCGATTTCACAATTCTTGGAGAGGTTCCAGAGGGTGCACAGAGGGAAGAGCTAAAGCAAGTCTTCATGGACCAAGTATCTGGATTGGGATATGGACGAAACGGGAGCGTACATGTTTTCTGCTTTTGCACAGAAGTGACGATAAATTATGGCTTTAATATGTGAATGCGTTGTTTCAGGTCCATGTCATTCTTGACTTTACTGGATTGAATGCTCACTTTTTGGAGTATCATTGTTCAGTATGTTCTGGCACACGAGTTAGTAGAGACCCAACCCGCCCATTCTGCTTTATTTGTGAGGCAGCACATCCAGTGATCCCATTGGCATCTCTTAAGGGCAGAATTCTGATGTAAGATGGTAGTGACATTTGTGTCCAGATTACAGGTTCCCATGTTGATGCTGTCCTTTCTCTACAAACTCCTTTTATTATCTTGCACAATGATAGTATTGTACATGTGCATTCAATGCTGCTAGAGCTGAAGCCCACCGGACAATTTACAATAAACAGTTCTGGACATGTGATTGCATTTGATGCATAGTGATTGGATTAGTTTATGGACATCCAGAGTGCTTCATACTTTCATTTGTCTTTCTGAGGACAGAAGTACCTTAGTTTGGCTTGCGTTTTTACTATGGTTTGAGTGGACAAGACTATTATGTCCAATTTTGGGTTGTGTTGTCATTTACCACATCAATGAGTGCCTGATTGGCTTGCACAGCAGTGCAGCCTCTCATTTTGGCTTTCTGCATTTTAATGTATTGATTCAGACACAGTTTGATGTAGCCTTTTCGATTGGAACATTATTTGGCAGTAACTGTGTTACATTCCCACAAAAAGGGCTCATCAAAAGTCTCTTCCACCCAACCACGATTCCGCGAGTGCCCTCGTACGTGAACTCCTCTTTGAGTTCCCTCTCTTTTCTTTCTTTTTGGAGCCTGAACCCAGTGCTTGCCACTTGGAGTCCAATTGGGTGCCACATGTCCACCATAAAGGACCTTAGAACCCTAGTTCCCTTTAGACCTTAATATCGCACTCCATAGATGCAAGCACTGTCGAGCCCCTTGGTTTCCCGCTTCACTAACCACACTAGATAATACCGGGATTACGCCTGATGTAACATTCCCTTCCCCTTAAGAATGGTTTACGTCCTCGAACACAAAATTGGAAAACCTCCTCTAGAGACTGCTTACCTTTTCCCATGTTGAACTCTCTTCAGATCTATCTTTCCACTTAACCAGACATTCTTTCCATATAGTATGTTGCGTTCTTTTTTCTTGTGTATCTAAAATTTTTTCTGGTTCATGTGGTAAAGATGCGGGTTCAATAAGTTCAACTAGGACTTCATTTCCAATGAGATTATCATCATCTCCTAATTTTCTTTTTAGCCTACTAATATGAAAAACTGGATGTACTCTACATCCCTCAGGTAAGGCTAATTTGTAAGCAAGTTCTCCAATTCTCTTAAGTATTGTGAATGGTCCACAATACCTAGGAGACAACTTCGGACATTTACCTGTTTTTAGAGATTCTGAAGATTCAGGTACCTTAAGGTAGACTTTCTCATTTACTTCAAACTCCAACTTTCTACGGTGGGGGTTTGCATAACTTCGTGCTCTATCTTGAGCTCTTCTTATGCTATCTTTAGCTAACTTAAGCATTTGATTCATATCCTCAAGAAAGTCTTTGGCCGCTTGAACCTTCTCTTTTTCAAGTCCCACTGTCATTGGGGCTCTAGGTTGAAATCCATACATCATCATGAATGGACTGAAATCTGTAGCTGAATGTTTGGAACTGTTATATGCAAATTCTAATATGGGCAAATACTGTTCCCAATTAGTTTGCCGTTTACTTACATATGTTCGAAGCATATCCTTAATGATTTGATTGACCCTTTCAGTTTGACCATCACTCTGTGGATGATCCGCGGTGCTCATATTCAATGAAGTTTCCAACCTCTTAAACACAGTCCTCCAAAAAAGGCTGTTAAATTTGCTATCCCGGTCACTCACAATACCGGCGGGTAGCCCATACAGTCTATAGATATGCTCCATAAATAGCCTAGCTAATTCTAGAGTTTTAACATCTTCACTGACAGGAATAAAATAAGCCATCTTGGTCAACCGATCCACAATTACCCACACAGAGTTGTGCCCCCTCTGTGTCCTAGATAGTCCCACAACGAAATCCATGGAGATGCTTTCCCATTTGCCAGATGGAATCTCCAATGGGTGTAGGAGACCTCCTACCTTAAGGCGTTCAACCTTATTGACCTGGCATTTTTGGCACTTCAATACATAATCTTGGACATCCTTATCTATTCCAGGCCAAAAGAATTGTCTTTTCAGAAGTACATATGTCTTCTGAATTCGCGGGTGTCCAACACTCGGACTATCATGACATTCAAAAAGGATTTGGTGCCTAATGTCATTATCATTCGGGACACATACTCTGCCCTTGTAGAGTAGGTAGCCATCTTCAATAGTATATTTTCTCCACTTGAGTCCTTTATCACCAACCTGTGGTGTGTCGCCATTTCCATGCGACTCCTCAGTGAAAGCCTCTCGATTAGTTGGATCCCTGTTTTTAATTGCTTTCCATATTTCAGAGAAGTGAGGATCAAATTCACATTTCCCTTTTAAGGACTCTAGGAAATCGTTCTGAAATTGAGTCTGGCTGGTCACCAAAAGCTATCTTATCTGGGTCGAAGCTTTGTGATGGCGCTCAAGCATAGAAAAGAACGGCAGTATTCTGAGCAATGAAAGCCAAGGCAAGTATTTTTAGCCAACGCAAGCCATCCGTGGGCACTCTCCACTACACTGAGCGCACCATATCCTTCAAATATGGATCCAAAGGAGCTATTCACCAAGCATCTCAACCCATGTACGATTACAGCCTGTATAATATGAATTGGGAAATCTCATTTCAAAACGATAGTGCAGATTTTGGGATTGATTATCAAATTAACGACAATCCATAAGAGCGTCCGTCCACCGAGAGAGAATTCATCGATGCCTGAGTGCATGAATCATCTTCCCAATATTCTGCCTTCCTTCTGGATTCGTTTGTCAATCTCATTCCATTCCGTCAGCTGCTCCGTGACTTATTACTTGGTAAGTTCTTCATCCTATCAGCGCAAACTATCATCCCTCCAGCGAGGCGTCACGACCGTCATGGCAGAACTTTCATTTCCTTGGAGTTGAACTTTCATTGGCTCTGATACCAGTGTTACATTCCCACAAAAAGGGCTCATCAAAAGTCTCTTCCATCCAACCACGATTCCCAGAGTGCCCTCGTACGTGAACTCCTCTTCGAGTTCCCTCTCTTTTCTTTCTTTTTGGAGCCTATCTCTAGAAATCTCCTCTGAACCCAGTGCTTGCCACTTGGAGTCCAATTGGGTGCCACATGTCCACCGTAAAGGACCTCAGAACCCTAGTTCCCTTTAGACCTTAATATCGCACTCCATATTGATGCAAGCATTGTCGAGCCCCTTGGTTTCCCGCTTCATTGTAACCACACTAGATAATACCGGGATTATGGCTGACGTAACAAACTGAGTGTCTGAAACTCCACTTTTGGGTTCAACAGTGCTATCTAAGTTTTTTCTGGCAGATATTCTGCCACAAGATGAACATGTTAATGCAAAAACAGCTTTGTTTGAATTACATTGTCATGCTTTGCATTTGTATTTAATTACAAGGAATGGGTAACCTCATTATCTTTGAAGGAAGTGTTTGCTACGCTGAATCACTCGGATATCAATTTTTGGGATGCTTTCTTTTTACGCAGTGAATCAGACAGTGAAAATATACTCTTGAATGTGTTTCTGGCTGCCATTTTCTTTCATGGGAAAACTGTTTTAAATAAAAACATGTCCACATTAAAGCCTTGCTTCCTTTGAATTCCACTCTCACGTTGTTGACGTCTCTTTGATTGTACTCACGTTGCTTCAATTATTTCATATCTAACACCTAGCTGCTTTGAAAGAAGAAGTTGTTGTCAGAGGTCGTGCTGCACTATTCTTGCGTGGGCATTTACGTGCTTACATTTTCAAAATTCCTTAAACAGTCACTTTTACACTCCATTCACTCGTAAGTGATGGTTGACTCATTACCTTTGGAAGACGTATTTGCTGTTATTGCAAATCTAATCACCACAATTACGCTTACAGCTAACTTCATGTATTAATAAGGTAGAATGATGAGCATTACTATTGTTGAATCTTACAGCTAACTTCATGTATTAATAAGGTAGCATTACTATTGTTGAATGAAGTGTGACTCGTATCAACATTTTGTAAATGGATGTTTTTGAGCACGTGAACAGATATGACACAGGCAGAAGCAAAGCCTTTCTTCACACAAACCCAAAATACAGAGACATCATTAAGCTAATTGTCCCTTTGATGGAAAATCTATCATATGCCGAGTTGTTAAATACGCTATGCATGTCCATAAGAAAGTCTACAATGATTCACCTATCCCCATGATATTTGCTTGCAAGAAATTTGCAAAAGCTGGATTGTAACGAAGTCAAACAAGAGCATGTGTCATTCTAATGTCAAAAATGGGTCATCCTCATTCTACTACTTCATGACTGCCTCAACCGTTTATCAGTAGAATTCAAACATGCATTTAAAATTCTATTGTTTGATGGTACTCTTGTGCATACATTCATGAGCATTGGGACAAGTACATATCCCAATCACAAAGCACTGCTGCTTGATGAGACAACACAACCACCATCCATCTTTCCGTTGTTTCCTTCGACTCGGAAAAGGAAGTGCAAATCATGGACATGGGAAGATGAACAGGAATTGTGCGTTTTTATGTTTCCAAAGCAATCTTCAGCCAAGGATATTGGCACATCCTTCGCATGTGTAGGGCAGCAGGCTGCAAACAGGTTCACAGTGGATGAGGTAGTGAAGAAGATTTATTGTATCCGAAAGCATCAATGCACTTTGAATGCATGCATTAATAATTGGCAGTCTTTAAATGAAGTTGTACAGTAGCAACAGCTAATAGACGTTGATATGCAAGCACATGCAAATCCCACTTCACCAAAGGAGATTACTACAGAAAACAAGTGGGAGAAATGGCGACTCTCTAAGAAGACTTAGCAAGAAGAAGTTCTTCGTACAAGAACAATAGATGCTTTTTACAAACCACATACCTCTGGACAAGCGGTATTGCCTAGCTTGTGCTAAGCAAATAGTTCCTAAAATTTCAACAAAGAACATGAGTCTCAATGAACCAATGCAATTCACTGCTACACTAAATGACATTGAGGCGCGTCTCATTTTGATTAGAATACCATTCTCTCAGATTCGGCAATTATCACATGATGGACAATTCGGAATGAGAGGTAGTGTTGTTAATGTGTTTGCGGATGTGCAAAAAGCCCAAACCGTTCAGCCAAGATTCATTGATGACATTGTGACAGTTATGGTGTCTCTTAAACGCAAGCTTGAATTCAATCATTGGTACATGTTTGGCCTCGTGCGGCCAACTCTTGCAATGACGGCTTTGAATGAGTTGATCAACACCCCGTTGTACATGGAAAGCAAAGTGCAAGTGAACACTTTGTGGACCAACCACATGGAAAGCCTTGGGTAGCAACTGTAGGCACAGATCAACCGGAAGACAATATGGAAGATGATGACATGGATGAGCAGGTACATACAGACACATTTGTCCACGGTATTTACATTACAGAGCAAGTAATCGACTTTGAGGACCATGTGGTAAATGTTGACCGTCAGAAGGGTTTTCACTAGTAAGCATTTTAAAGGACAAACACTCAGAGGAGCTTGCTTTTCTAACATTGTTTTTTGGGCACAAAAGAGAATACATCTTATCGTCTACAACAACATACCAGATGATAGCACAGTGGGAACTCATGAACAAGGATCGAAGGTTCGCACTATCAATCGAGAACTTATTTTTTAAAACAATGAAGATCATGGTAAAGAAAGTTGTTTCATCAACGTGGGCACAAATGTGAAAGGGACAGTTGAGAGGAAGAACCGTTAGAGCTGCAAATATGACAGTAGACATGGACATTGAGAAGTTGTTGCAATCAAACATTGGCTACAAAGATTTTATGTAAGAACATCAATCGATTACAAAAACCAACTTAAGAAAAATCGATTTGCAATGCTAATGCCATTGGGCGCACCAACCTTATTCGTGATGATATCAGCAGAGTAGTTGAGCGCCTATGGGAACTGGTCACTTGCTTGGGCAAAGTAGGATCCAGTCACAACGGCACAATACTATGTGCACAAATTCGAAGCTTTGAAGCAACTAATTTCAAAAGATCACACAATTATAGGACAAGTGGATGATTACTTCTTCGGATGAAATTCCAAAACAGAGGAAGCCAACATGATCACGGCTTGTTGTGGATCAAAGATGCTCCGGCCCTTTCAAAATCAACGCCAACAGAGATTGTTGATTTCATTGACAAATACATCATGACAAATATCGCACAACCAGAACTACAAGAAAATGACGTTCAAGTGCACAAGCATCGTAAAACATGTCGAAGGCCTAGAAAACGGTGCAGATTCGACTTTCCAAGACCACCAATGCGCAAAACAATGGTTCTATGGCCATTGCAGGACAAGGAGCAGCAAGAACTCAACACAAAAGATATGAAGCACATTATCAAAATGTTAGAAGGAACAAGGGTTGACAATATGGAGTACAACACATTCCTTAATCATTTAGACTTGACAGAAACACAATATATGGTTGCCTTAAGATCAAGGCTAACACAACCAACTGTGTTTTTGAAAAGACATCCAAAAGGCATATGTTTGAACAACCTCAACCCGAAACTATCAAAACTACGGGGAGCAAACACGAACATACAATTCATGCAACATTGCAAGACATTTGCCTGGCACAATTTGCGAGCCAATATACATTGATTGTAGGCAAAGCAAAGAAAAGGAAAAGACCAAAGATAATAAGATTCAACAACTACTCAAGAGAAAAAGGCCCCGAAAATCACCACAGAGAGCTTTGCATGTTATACCTACCATTCATTGTGAACGAGCACTCAATATACACCGACAAAGAAACATGGCAAGAAACATACACGCAGCGAATGAGCAAACAATAGAAATAAATAGAAGCCAATACCAAAAAACAATTCTTCCAATTGAAGAATGCGAGGGATCCAAAAGTGAATCTGCATCGTCGACAACTTCGTCTGATTCATGGCACGAGCACGACTGATATGACCTCAAGCTCGACATTGGTACAAACTCAAAACGAAAGAAATTCACTGCAACACCTATGCACAGAGTAGAACGAATACCAAATGAAGAATACCACAGGGTTTTCAGGAACTTGAATGACAAACAGTGACTCATAGTAGATGACATAATTCTAGGATAATTCTAAAGAAAAGAAAGGATCCAGCAACACCAATACATCTTTTCCTTTTTGAAAACAAAGGAACCGGCAAAACATACGTGCTACTCCTAATTGTATAAGCACTTCTCCGACATTACTCCCATAGAGACACAAACGACACAGCAAAGCAAAGAGCACTGCTTCTAGCATACGCTGGCAAAGCAGTAAGAAACATTGGAGGGAATATGATACACGCCGCCTTGCATTTGCCACTAAGAAATCTCACTAGTAGGCCACGCTGATATGCAAATGCGGGAAATAAAGCACAACCACGCAAAACCGTTTGGAGGTGTAGACGTCCTGTTGTACGGCGACCTATGCCAGGCTAGCCCAACTAGAGACAATTGGATCTTTAATGACAGACACAAGTACATCAATCTCAACTAACATCTGGAAAACACAAATCAAGTACTACGAGCTTGACAAACCATTGAGACAAAAAAACATTCAACACTCAGACATCATCAACAAAATAAGAGTCGGTAACCACACCGATCGAGACATCGAAACACTGAACAAGTTATACAACAAACATCCTCTGCAAAAGGAAAAGATTCCACACCTTTTCTACACAAACGCACTAAAAGACAAGCACAACGACAAAATCTTTAAAATACTACAAGGACAGCCTCACATAATACAAGCAAAAGACCATAGAAAGAATACATGCAAAAAAACAAAATACCAATAGACCCTAAATCCACATGAGGACTACACTATGAATTGAAATTTAAATTGGAATGATTATTGAAATTTGTACAGGAAACTTGGACATTAGCGATGGCCTTGTTAATGGCGCGGATGGGTTGTTCATGGGATCAAACACAAGCCAAACACAAAGAGTCATATGGATAAAATTTGAAAATGAGAATGTTGGAACACTCAGTACAAAAACAAAGCACTGTATGAGAAAGGCACATCGACAAAATGGACTCCCATACTTCCGATACAGAGGGAATTTCAAATAGGGAAAAACCAGCTCAATACGATGATAAGAACACAATTCCCGATTCAGCCAGCGTTCGCCCGAACTATTCATCAATCATAAGGGCTCACAATGGACTCACTACCCTTCGACCCAACTAATGTAAAAACACATGGCCTGGTGTAGATAGTGCTATCAAGAGTACGTGCACCATAAAACCTCTACTTGCTCAACAAATTAGAAGCAAAACACATAAGTTGACAAGAAAGTACTACAAGAAATATAGAGACTACAACACACATGTGCATGGCCTCTACATCAAAAAAACATACATACAACAGATATAAAGGGAATAACAATCCAATCACTCAATACTTAACCATTGCACATGCAAAAGACATACTCGCAACAAGAAGCATAAAAGCAACATACATCATATGCTTCCAAGAAACAAGAATGACAGACAAAAAAAAACTACGCATTCTAGGATTCAACGGAATAACAAGAGAAGATGGGCTCGGGATTGCAACATATTGCAAACAGGAAATAAACATTCAAGAAGTGCATTACGAAAACATAAACGATGCCCAATCATTGCTCACTACCATTGTAACAAACAATAAAGTAAGATTGTCAACATATATAAGGCGCCAAGAACAAGAACAGAGAATTTAATAAAAAACTGCTAACGAAAATAGAAAAAAACACAATAACATACATAGTGAGTGACTTTAACATCAACTACAAAGTCAACACAAAACAAAGAACACAATTGCAAAAATTCATGAAGTGAAACAGATGATTACAGACCCAATAACTATATATGGATCAACATTGGATCACATTTGAACAAACTCCTCCTCCCAAACAACAAACATTGCTTACTCGTGAGACCATTCCATTACATCCGCTACAACTTCAACATCACGAGGGCAGGCCCCTTGAATGAAATTCATCTTGTTCCCTATGTTGAGAGAGAGCCATTCTAAATATAGGAACTATAAAAAAAAACATTTGCGTATAATTATGTAGCATGGTATTGCCACCTTTGATTTGTGGATGTTCAACTTATACAAAATGCTTCGGATCGCTTGATGTTGCTTTCGCAGTGCACATCGGTTGCTCCCCCGTTCGGTTTCTTTGATTTCGGCGTTTTCAGGTAGGATCCACCCACTCGATGGTCTATCTGCTCTTAAATTGTATGCAACTTCTCGCTGCCGCAAAAATACATTGCCCTTGCTAGGAACTTTCAATCTACAATAGATGTTTGCTATAATTCAACGCAAAAATGTAGTATTTCCTTGTTGCATGCTGCCGCTGTCATCTAAAGAGAGCGGTGTTACGTGGCTTCGCAGTACCCTGTGCCGGCGGCGATTCCTAGCTTAGAGCCACTTATTCAGTTTCTTGTACATTGATGAGCTCGAGTTGTTGGTGACCCTAAATAATACGGTTGCTGTTCCTTTTCCACAAGACTTTGGTGCTGTTTCTACTCTATTCTGATGATTCGGAACTCGTCCTATCATTTCGAAGGGCCCTATATTAGGCTTTTTGTGATACTATCTATTACCCTTCACAACACTATGGACAATGATTTTATTTGGAGATTACTAGTTAACTTTTTAACTAACGAGGATGGAGATTATCTCAGCGGCTTTTTGTGATACTACGTTATGGTCTACTGTCCTGAAACAATACTGCACCAACAACTTAGCACTAGCATTCGTAATACTGATGGAAATGACGTTTTTTTTTTGCGGATGCAAAGCGTCAGAAAATCATCGGTATTAGTGTCGGTAAATGTGCGTTGATATTAGTGTCGATATATACTGACACTAGTAAGTGTCGATATATATTGGCACCGGTGAAGCATCAGTATATACCGACACCATACAGAAGAATAAAAAAAATTTTATGGGGCAGTATAGGGCTTGTTTCAGCCCCATTCTATGACACTATTGTATGTATTTTATTGGAACATGCCATCCAATGTAGGAACGTGCAAAACTCAAATCATGATGTCTTATTACAAAATTTCCCTTTTGAAGAGGGTAGTACAAAATTTGACGAGATACAAAATGGCACAATTACCGAAGGTATGCTAAATATAAAATGGCAAAACTACTACTAATCCTCATCCGAACTACTGGACTGGTCCCCAACAATGGATGTAATAGACAAAATGCCAAAGGTTATAGAGATGCAGTATGTAGATCAATAAGAAGATCTTGGAGCACACTGTGCAGGGTATAGCTGGTTAACTACAAATGGTTTACAGGAATAATTTGGAGCATGGGAGCTGATGTAACCTCATGTTTCAATTGCTTGAAACATGCATCAAACTTATCCGTCCACATGGTGGGCTGTACTTATTGTAATATCGTTTTTTCACCCCTTCAGAAAAATCTAATGCGGTAATGCTAACTTAGCATGATTCCAGATCAAGGTCTTGAAGAAATTGACAAATCCAAGAAAGGATTTGACCTCAATAATCATTCTTAAAATGGGCCACGCACATACCTTTGTGACTTTCTCAAAGTCAATACTTATACCATTTCCAGAAATGACATATCCAAGGTAGGTGAGTTTCTGTTTATAGATATACCGAGCAATGGGTAGTCCGTCTGTACATTGCTCTTCCACCATTGAATGGAACTCTTTTGCTGTTTTCGGGATAGTAAACATATTTTCTTCATTATGACATATGAGGAATGCTTTGTATGTGTGTCTATATGAACAGGCGAAACACTATTATTAAAAGCTTTTGTACACATTAGAAAGCTTCATACTACCCGATTGCAAATAATGAAATGTTTTCAAAGAAGTATATAAATATTGCTCATGTTGAACACATGAATTCAGATCAATATGTGATGCACGGGAGGGCAGTGCTGACTGCTGAGTTTTGAGCTCTTTGTGAGCAATTGTTGGTCGATGAGTCCTTTGTGGACATAGGTAGCTGTGTGCTCTTTGTGAGTGTAGCTTTAGTGTTCTTTTTGAGCATGAGGTTTTGGTCTGATCTCCCATTTCGGCTGAGGGAGGGTTTGTTAGGTATTCATCCTCATGGGTGATTAATGTTAGAGAGGGATCTTCTTATTGCAGTCTCATTGGTCGTGATGAGTGTTATATGGTATTGTGATTGGTCCAATATCGAGTCCACGTGAGTTTATGCATGGATGACTACGTGGCTTCATTGCATGAGTTAGGCTATGTAGTAGGAGATGGAGTAGAATTGCCTCCATTCCAGCAAGCTCCAGAAGGTGGTTTTGAGAGTTGACTCCTGCGAAAACAGTGAGGGAGCTTGGCTCTTGGTGTCTGCACGCAGGAACAAGCACGTGAGGCGGCAATTCACTGGCGGTGTTGGTAATCAAAACAGTCTTCAGCAGGTTGATCAAGTTTGTAAGTTGTAGCTGTGTGGTATGAGCCTGTGTGGCGAGCCTTTGTGGCCTTCTATAATCATTGTAAAGAGCAACAAGCCCTGTAGGGATGAGCTCAGTGTTTGACAGTAGTTTGAACTGTTTTCTATGAGAGTAATTGAGTCATTTGATAGCACGGTTTCTCTCTAGTTCATGAGTTTGTGATTTCAATTTCTGAATTAAACCATTTGTTTAAGTTCATTGCATGCATCAATTAGTTTGAGGCACTAAGCCATCAAGTCTGCCAGAGGGCCAGATTTGTGATGGAGTGCAGGGCTGCCACATGGGCCGCATCAAGGCTGCCATGGCAATAATAGGCTGCTGTTGGAGGGCAGCATTAGCCCAGCGCCCACAGATGGGGCAGGTACAAGGGCTGCAGACAGCCAGAGGAGCATCAACAGATGTCTGCGCAGGGACAGGGCAAACTGTGGGCTGGAACAGTCCCAGCCATGTGGCCATACTGTTAGAAATGGACCAACAGAGGGTACGCACAGCAGAAGACTGATAGAATAGCCCAGGAGCTCACACAGTGTGTGTGGGGTGTGGAATCACAAACTTTTTTAACTTAGGTGCATCAAATAGATGTGCAGACTCATCAATAGACAATAATCCAGCCAGATATAGAAGCTACCAAAACAATATATTTCCGTCCAAAACTATGGACACAACAAAAGAGAGATAGATCCAAAGTCCCACCAGAGCGTGATCCTTCATCTTACCACAAGGTACTTCTACTATTTGCCGGATATCTCTCGACTCGATCCCGCGTGCTCCACCTCGAGCTTATGTGGACTCTCTGTCCTGAATGATACTCTCCACCTTACTGCCTGTGTATCAGCCTAGGTGGGCTCTCTGTCCTGAATGATACTCTCCACCTTACTGCCTGTGTATCAGCCTAGGTGGGCAGCACCTTGCTGAGCTAGGTCTGCAGCTCTCCAGCCTCGGTGTCCTCCTGGATGTAGGCTCATAGGTTGCTGGTCTGCTGCTCCTTCTGCTCCCTGAAGTGCTGCTCCTGAGAATGTGTTACGGAGCCCCAAAGGGTCCCTTTATATAGGGCACAAAGCCCCTTTGAACCAACTGACCAGCCAGCCCTAAATGGGCCGACTGGTTGGTCTGCTAGGTTGGCTGGCCAACGGACCTGGTTGGCTCAGCCCAACCAGCCCTACAAGGGCTCTCCTTGTTGGCCCATCTGTACCTGCCTGGCCATGTGGCACTGCGCCACTGGCCCAGGCCATATGCGCCCTATTGCGGGCCTTACTGCTGGCTCCAGCCTGCCCAATTTGCAGCGCCATGGTTGCGCCTCTGTACAGCCTGCTTCCAGGGTCTGATGCAGGCCCCATCCCTGCCCATAGCCCTTGCCTTGCTGCCGTACTGCAGATGTGCCTGCTCGCCTCTGTCCGCCTTTGTCTGGAGCTCCAAACAGCCCCGAAGCAGCCCAGAACTGCTGCGACCTGTCTGCTCCAGCCATGTGTCTACCTCGTACAGGATTACTCCACCAGAGGCTCCACTCTTGGCCAAGTAAGTCCATGAATATGCTGCCCACATGGCAGTCTGTTTGCTTCCCATGTGGCAGCCACTCTATCTCTCTTTTCTTTGCAGTGAGGTGTTGCCCATGTGGCAAACCCCTCTCTTTTCTTTCTCCTCATATGGGGGCTTACAGATGGGGAGGTGACCTTTCCAACACATACATGTGGCCTTGGGGCTGGTGCGGGACCAACAGAGAAGCAGCCTGTACATAGGCCTGGCCCCAGGTCAGCAGGACAGCAGGATCAGTCGGGTGTCTGCAAGGTCCTGAACAACAGGTCAAAACAGGTGCAGCCTGCAGGACTGTATGGCTGCCACGGTGTAGCCAGACGGGCCATTTGGAGAAGAAGCAGGTTGACAAACTAGTTGGGCCAATCTGCAGATTGGTCGGCCACTTTGCTGACTGGGTCTGCTGATGCAAGGGGTCTCCAAGGGTGTTCTTCTGATGCTTCGGTTTGGGCTGCACATGTAGCAGCAGGGAGGCCCAGAGACAATACAATAGTGCCTACACTATTAGCTGACTACCAGGGCAGCAGAGAGGCCAGGAATCAAGCAGTACAGTGTGCAGATCACCTACAGGGTGAAAAGTTGTACATTGAAGACTTAAGGTTTATAGTTGGTGGAGCACTCAGCCTGCAGGCCTTCATCAGGAAGAGAAGCAACAAGAAGTGTCCAGAAGCACATCACTATGCGACCCACTGAAGCTCTAGGAGAAAGAAAGAAAGAAAGAAAGATTATTAAAAGTCTTCGGAACATCAAAAGGTCTATGAGACTAAAAGAAACCTAATACAATGATCTAAGGAGTGGAGCCGCTAAATGGGCATCAAAACCCATGATGAGTACAAAAAGAAAAGTCCATAAGCATGATCATAACGTCACCAATACATAAGAAGAAAAGCTTTCTAAGGGCAAGGAATCAATTCTGAGAAGGGCATCGCTGTGCAAGGCTGCTGTGGTGGAGCAGTGGTGGCTGTCGGCTTGCGTGGCCCGTTGTGGTCTCCGAGCTATAGCCCTACGGCGAACAAGCGCCACTGTCACCCGTGTGGGTCGTGTCTCCCGTCTAGTAAGCATGGAGGGAAGGTCCCCTAATATGATCTCTGAATCAGTCCGCTGGCGAGTTTGTCATATTTGGGTCCCTGCGTTCGTTGTCTTTGTAAGTCCTACTAGTCGTGCTATCTGGCTGGAAAACCTCAGTAATCATGCTCCGAGAGGAGTCTAGCTGTGTTACCTGATCTCGTTTACGTGTCTAGAGCAATGACTCTTTGTGTCAAATGGCCTCAGTCTGCCGGCAAGTTTGGCGTATCTTTGGCTTAGGTCCTCGCGTTCGTCGTCTTTGTAAGTCCTACTGGTGGTGCTATCTGGCTGGAAAACCTCAGTAATCATGCTCTGAGAGGAGTCTAGCTGTGTTACCTAATCTCGCCTACGTGTCCAAAGCAATGGATCTTTGTGTCGGATGGCCTCATGAATGAAGGCTACCAAGTATCTCTGATCTGGGTAAGAGGAGAGCCTGGATTGGGCTCCGAATCATCTCTGAAGAGGCAGTGATAGCGACCTCGGATCTCATAGTACACGGGGCATGTGAAGGCGAAGTGCTCCTCTGACTCAATCTCCCGGTGATCGCATAGAATGCAGATGCGAGCCTCTTTGGGTATGCCCTCCACCCGACCACTCTCAACATGGAGGCGATTTGATGAAACGTGGAAATGTCCTATCGATTTCTTCAAGGAATGGGGGAGGTGGGTCTGTGTGTATCTTTTCAGATCAATGCTCTCTGCCGAAATCCGTAGGCAGCGGTCTCTATAGAAGCTGAGCTTGATAGGGAGCTCCCGAGTTCCTACCGATTCCTAGTAGGAGATCCTCTCGGATGGTGGTTCACCTCATGATATGTAAGCGAGTGGAGGGGGCCTCGACACTATACTAGAAGGGAGATAACCTGTCTATGTGGAGTCCCAAGCTATCAAACCATCTGCATATGCGTGCACACCAACACCTTTGATCGCCCTCTGCTGCTAGTGCCATCGATGAGGACAAGGCCAACTAGAGATACGTGAGAGCACACAGGCTGACATAGATTGAAGGTGCTAGGAGGTATTTGATTTGGGTAGGGGTCCACATCTAGGCAGCACCTTGGCTGCTAGATGGATCACTGGGCACACCCGTTTGTATCAAGTTTTGTCCATTTGTTTGGAGCAATCTATAATACATGATCTACTATTCTACTCTACTATTGCACTGTGCAAGGGTCTAAGTCTAAGTCTATCTTTCTATATTCACATGTGTACACATTAAGGAAAGGAGTGAGATCTGAATCAGAATGGTGTGATTTCCGTGCAAATGTTTCACAATCTTTCATTGCTGGGTAGTGTTGGCTGTAGCAAGCAACCTCCACGTCCATTTTCTAAAGATTCCGTGGGTCTTTAGAACTGCTTATGCTTGGGCACTGATGACGACATTAGCGTTGCTGAGGAAGACTCACAAGTGTTGGAATTCTCGAAGGTGAGAACCTTCAGAAGCAGATCTCAGTTCAAGCTTGTAGAAATCGTCTTATACGTTTGAAGACAAGAGAAAGAAAGAAAGAAAGAAAGAAAGAAATTTTATTAGAGTCTTCGGAAGACCGATGGGTCAATGAGATTGAAAGAAAACCTGATACAAATCATAGTAAGGGTGGAGCTACTGAAACGAGCATCATCACCCGTGCTGAATCCTAAGTCTGATCATACATAATCAAATACATCTGGATGTAACAATGAAAAGAAAAGGACTGGAGCGGAGCGGAATCCTCCGTATGTCATGTCGCCCTGGTTGGTGCATAGTCGGTGATGGGACGTTGGCGCCCATCAAGGGGTGCCGTGCATCTCGGTCTCTTGGACGAGGCTCGACGCAAGACCAGAGCCACCGTGACTCCCGTGGGACGTATCGCGGGTCTAAACAATGGTCGGGGACCCCCATGGTGGTGGTCACAAAGGTGTTTGTCTCCTCCATGGGCGTCGTAGTGGTGCTGGTGCTGTCTCGCGTGATCCCTTGTATCCGGATGTCGAGGGCTAATCTGCTGCTGCTCCTGTATGGCGGCTGAAACGGTTGCTTTTGCGGGCTCCCGTTTTGCCACATCCACCCATCTAGTCGTCTCTGCTATAGCCGAATGTATTGTGGCTATCTGTGCCTCCATCTCTGTGAGTGGGGTCCCTCCAGGCACTGCTTTGAGGGTCCCGAGCTCCTTTCGAAGCTGTGTGACGTCGTGTCTGAGTCCCTGGATAAGGGTGCCCTACTCGTGTATAATGCGGGCCTGCTCCTGGGTGTAATGTGTCAGCTCTGCCTGACGGGCCCGGATGCTGTGTATCTCAGCCAATAGGGAGTCCCAAGCATCTGGTGGGGGCCTAAGATGTCCTGTTCCATGTGGGAACTGAATCTCGAGAGGGGTTGGAATGAAGGTGGGCTGCTGAGGTTGTACTGAGGGTGGGGACAGCATGATCTGGGCGGGGGAGTGGTATGTAGGAGTAGTGAGGCCGGACGAGGTGATGAAGGGTGGCTGACTGAGAGGTAGAGGTGATACGAGGGGAAAGTACTGTGGAGTCGTGGCCGGTGGGGCCAATGGTGAGCTACTGGAGAGGAGACCTGTGATGATGATGCAGGAGAGGGGGAGGAGAGAGGTGGCGTAGATGATGAGGCAGATGATGGTGGTGAAATACTGGTGGTAACCATAGAGGTCGAGGATGTGGTGAGCGGCATGGGCTTTGGGTGGGCCCCTTTCTTCTGGGTCGCGGTGCTGTCCACTGTCAAACCGCCCCGGTTGCTGCATTAAATGAAGTCCTCCAGATTGAGTTGTTTTTGTGTTTTCGCCTTGTCACCGTTCCTCTTCCCCATCTCCTCGCGTATGCAAGTTTGGATCGAAGGGTCTCCCGCCTAGTCTCCTGTCCTCATCCCCCTGTTCCCTTCATTATGGGGGAGGTAGCAGCGGGCAAAGAAGGGATTGCAGGAGGTCGGAGTTGTTGAAGAAGAAGAAGAAGAAGAAACAGGAGGAGGAGGAGGAGGAGGAGGAGGAGGAGGAGGAGGAGGAGAAAGAAGAAAGAAGAAAGAAAGAAAAAGTCGGAGCTGCGAGCGGGGTTTTTTTTTTTTTTTTTAAAGCAAGGGGGGGTGGGGGGGGCTGAGCAGGGGGTAGCAGAGGGGTAGCTAGGGGGTAGCAGCGAGGGGGTGGGGGGGGTAGCAGAGGGGGTAGCGGGGGGTAGCGGAGGGGGTAGCGGAGGGGTGGGGGGGTAGTGGGGGTAGTGCGGGGGTAGCGAGGGGCTGAGCGGGGGGTAGCGTAGGGGGTAGCGAGGGGCTGAGCGAAGGGTAGCGGGGGGTAGCGGAGGGGGTAGCAGAGGGGTAGCGTGTTGGAATCCGAGTCCTAGTGTGTGTGGTCCTAGTGGTCCTAGAGTCCTAGGAGTGTCCTACAGTTGTGTGTGTGAAGAGTCTTGAGGCCACTTGTGCCACCTCATGTGATAGGTGTGATTCCTCCCCTAGATTATAGGATCTAGATTCTCGTGTGTGACCTCATCTATGAGGTATCAGTGTGGAAAGATAAGGCTTGCCAAGCCTATAAAAGAGGCAATGTACTTGCTGTGATATACTATCTATCTATCTATCAACATCAGTTCGTGCCTCAGCTCTTGTCTCCAATCATGTGTCTCTCACCCTCTCCCCATTTTCAACATAGCGTAGGGGGTAGCAGGGGTAGCGGGGGGGTGGCGAGGGGCTGAGCGGGGGTAGCGGGGCAGAATCACAAGTGCAGATATATATATATGTATGTATGTATGTATGTATGTATGTATGTATGTATGTATATGTACATGTATATACATATGTATATGTATATGTACATGTATATACATATGTATGTATATGTACATGTATGTACATATGTGTAAGGGCCCACAGTGTCTGGACTTATTCTCCAAGTCGTGGCACCTTACGTCGGACCCGTTGCCGAGTCCCAACCTCCCTTAATGTCTTGGTTCTGATACCACAATCCCCTTATGCGCAACGTTAGCCAAACACGACCGCGCAACGCCCTGATCAACCCACGTTTTCTTCTTGGTTGGCGGCCTTTACGTGGGTAGGCACGCTTGACCCCTTCGGGCTGACCTCGAGTTCCGGCTCGGTACCCAACAGTTCACGGTTTATACAATGGTATGGAGAACAAACATGGCCCTCACCATTCCCCACTCACTTTCACGTGCACTCAACCCGTTCCACGTTTTGCTTTCCCGTGCGTGCGCTTCAACGTGCACCACAAGGTCATAACCCACAAGATGGCATGATGACGTTACTTGCAAGACGGTACTAAATGGAGTGCCAAACGGTCGCTAAAACGCGCTTGATTGCAATGAAAAGTATATACAAGCAAGAGGGAGCATAAATGGCCGCTGACGTTTTCCTCATCGAAATCAACCTCGCATGAGAGAGCACTATCCTCCATATAATA